>NW_007732982.1:34136-35286 GCF_000696425.1 Galeopterus variegatus | reverse complement strand
TTTTCTGCGGTTCCCATGGCTTCCAGATCAGTGTTACTGAGACACTCTTCCATCTGTCTGACAAACACGACCCTCTGGACAGCTTGTCACTCCTCAACGTGATCATGAGAATTAACTTTAAATGCCAACAGAGGTAAATACAGTTTTTGATGAAATACACTTTTTATTCACACCCCGGGGTCATCACACCCCGATGTGGTGGGTTGTATAGTGCCTACCCCCTAAAGATATGCCCAAGTCCTAACCCCAACTCCTGTAATGTGACCTTATCTGAAACTACGGTCTTTGTGGATGTCACTAAGTTAAGGAACTCAAGATGAGATCACCTTGGATTTAGGGTGGGACCTAAGTCCAATGACTTGTGTTCTCCTAAGAGAAGAAAAAGGGGATTTGAGACAGAGAGAGGCACAGAGGAAAAGCCACATGATACAGACACAGAGACTGGAGTGACACGCCACAGCCAGGAGCACCGAGGACTGCTGGGGCCAGCAGAATCAGGAGGGAGGCATGGAACNGACTTTCCCCTTGTGGTGCTGGCAGGGGTGGCCAGCAAGGTGCCCCCAGTGGGGAGGACCATGGGACAGCCGCCTCCACACAGGGATACCTTTCCTCCTCACCCTCAGTAGGTTTCTCCTCCGTAATCTTCTCTTTAGTTCTTTCCACGGTGTAGAATAGCCTGCCCGAGAAGATGCACTTAATGCGCCCATCGTTCACTGTGGAGACCCTGGAGACAGCCGCTTAAATCAAACTGCAGCCTGCACAGGGCGCGAGCTCAGCCAGGATCCAGAGGGTGCGCCTGGGAGACAGCATGGAAGCTTCCTGCTGATTTTGGGGGGCCAGCAGCTCTGCTCACGTTCCCTGGCCGCCTGATAACCGCTCCTCAGATTCCTCTGAGACTCTGGGGCCCAGTTCTTTAAAATGGGCCAGCAGACATAGCCAGGGTGGTTGTCCCTGTGGTGGGAGATGCTGGTGGATGGAGGCCTCTGAAATCTGGGTAGAAAGAGGACGCTGTTCACCCGCGACTCTGTTTGGCCAACTGGACAAGAGCGAGACGCAGCGTCAAGACTCAGAGGGGCTCTGGAAGGCCTAAGGCACTCGGGTGCCCCTGCCACGGGCTGAGGTGCCAGCTCCTGCTCTTTGCAACAGCACT
>NW_007732982.1:2244-33562 GCF_000696425.1 Galeopterus variegatus | reverse complement strand
GAAATAAATCACGGCCCATCTCTATCATAAAACACCATGTAGCCCTTAAAAAGAATGAGATAAATCTATACGTACTGACAGGAAAATCTGTCCAAGATCTGTCAAATGGAAAAGCAGCATGATTCATTTATATGAAAAATTACACAAATATATATACATATTCATAGATACACACACATGCTATTTACAGACATTTTAAACAAATGTCTGGGGAATATTCACCAAACCATTAACAGTTGCTACTTCTAAAAGGGTAAAGGGAGATTTAACTTTTTACTTTACACAAATGCAGCATTTTTTTTTCTTTTTAAGTAGTAGCAAGCATAAATTACTTTATAAAAAAAAAAAACCTAAAAAATAAACCATGTAAGTAATCACCTGCTGTCCCCATAGCCTGAAGGACCTACTGTGTTCTAGAGATCAAGAAAGACTCAATACTATGAGAGAGAAAGAAGAAAATCATTCGTGGATGTTGGGGTACCCTTCGGCCAGGCGAAACCTTCTCCCCTGACCTATAACTTCCTTTTCCCACATTCTATTTCTACTTCCTAGTTTCTCATCTGGTTAAATACTTGAACAGAAGTGGGTTTTGGTGCCTGAAATCTGCCTCAAGCTTGGTATATAGTTCCAGACACACACACACACACGCACACACATACACACGCACACACACGCCTGCCATGTACTCTTCTCCCAAAGAAATAAAAATACACATATGAGGGTACTTCAAAAAGCTCATGGAAAAATAGAATTAAAAGATAAATCTTTCTGTACACTTTTGAAGTGCCCTCGTATACTGTTAAGGAGAAGGAAAGAGGAACGACTGTTGGGAGGTGAAAGCGGGTCGGGTGTGCTGGACACAGCTAGTGTGTCGGGATCCAGTCCCAGGCTCGATGAGGACAGAGAGCCTCAGAATGAAAAAGTGGAACAGGGCAGCTGAAATCACCCAGCTCATTGCACTTGTCTTTGCTGCTAAGCTGCCTCATCCACCCCCCTTCCACTACACAAGTGGAAAGACTGTTAGGCCTTCTCTGAGAAGGAAAGAAAAACAAACCTTTCTAGTTTCCACCAGACTTGGCAAGTTCACAGGACGAGACAGTAAACATGCTGGCTGAGGGCTCAAAGAGATGGTGGAGCTGAATGGAAGCCTGGAGTTTATCTAAGCCCCACCCTGCGGTGCTCAGTAGATCCGAGAAGCGCCCCTCAGGCTGCAGGGTCTGCAGAGCCTGCGAGCTCCTGGGGAGATGAGGGAGACCCCATAAATGACTTCTGGCCCAAGAGGGAGCCTGGGACCAAGTTGGGAGGAGGGAGACAGAAAGGAGGGACTCCCAGCAGCCAGCCCTGAATCAAAGAGCTGCTCTTCATGTTATTGGTTTTATTTATTGACCTGAATTCAGCTTCCATTTGAGGCTTTCACCTGTTTGAAAACCATCCAGTGAGACCACCCTTTCACTGATGAGGAAACTGAGGTCCAGAAGGAAGTGACTTTGCCCATTTGTTTCTTTCGTGAGTAGGTGCTGGACATGCTGGCAGGACCCCCGTGAACGATTTCTGTGCCTCTCATGACCAGTCCCAGCTGCTGGATTCACCCAACCCGGCTGCTGGGTGTCCTTCCACAGCTAGATGACTAATTTGAATACCTAGCGTTTCCCTGCCAAGAGAATTGCTGTTAAGAATAAAAGCACCCCCAGAACTCTTACTGTTCATTTTAAACCCAGCTGCTGTAAGAGAACAAAGGGCGGACTGATTGTCCCACAATGACTGTAACAAGCTCTGAAACAAAAGACTTTGTCCTTACCAGGTCTGTAATTAGCAAGCATCTCTCCCCTGAAGGTCACTTTTTCCATCAGGAATTTGAGCTTTTCCTGGTTTGCTCCTCCTCTCTCTGCTTGGATCCCAGCACACACAGAATAAAGTCCATGCTCCCTGATAGCATGGCTTTGTAGGAGGCATGTGGGCTTTGGAGTCAAACAAGCCTTGGTTGATATCCTGATCCCATCATGGATGTGGAGTTGGGACAGTTGGTTAACTTCTCAGAGCCTCTGTTTGCTTGGCCCAAAAGACGGGAGAGAACTGCACAGGGCTGTGTGAAGATTAGAGTCACCTGGCACACAGGCACTGAAAACAGGTAGTAGTTGCAACCCAGCAAATGAATGGATAAGCAGACTGTGGTCTATCTGTACAAGGAATACTATTCAGTCCTAAGAAGGAAATTCAGACACGCTGTGTGAAGATTAGAGTCACCTGGCACACAGGCACTGAAAACAGGTAGTAGTTGCAACCCAACAGATGAATGGATAAGCAGACTGTGGTCTATCTGTACAAGGAATACTATTCAGTCCTAAGAAGGAAATTCAGACACGTGCTACAATGTGGATGAACCTTGAAGACATTATGCCAAGTGAAATAAGGCAGTCACAAATGGAAAATCACTGTATGATTCTGCTAATATGAGGTTGCCAGAGCAGTCCAATCCATAGAGACAGAAAGTAGAATGGTGGCTGCCAGGGACTGGGGAGGGAGGAACGGAGAGTTAGTGTTTAATTGGGATAGAGCTTCAATTTGGGAAGATGAAAAAGTTCTGGAGATGGGGCCGGCTGGTTAGCTCAGGAGTGTGGTGCTGATAACACCAAGGCCAAGGTTCCGCCCCTGTGCCGGCCAGCTGCCAACAAAGAAAAAAGTTCTGGAGATGGATGGTGGTGATAGTTGCACAACGGTGTGGACATACTTAATACCACTGAATGCACATTTAAAAATGGTTAAGATGGTAAATTTTATGTTTTGTGTATTTTACCACAATAAAAAATAATTTTTTTAAATGAGCTAAATACCATTGATAAATACTCAAGATGTGGTTTGCTCAACACATGATATGGTGAAACTGTTACACCAATCCCTTAAGGGATTGGTTCCAGGACCCCTATGGATTCTAAAACTCGTAGATGCTCAAGTCCCTCATATAATATGGCACGGTATTTTTTTTTTTGACCGGTAAGGGGATCTTAACCCTTGACTTGGTGTTGTCAGCACCACGCTCAGCCAGTGAGCCACTGGCCGGCCCTTATGGCACAGTATTTGCATATAACCTACGCATATGCTCCCGTATACTATCACCTCTAGATTACTTATAACACCCAATACAATGTAAATGCTATGTAAATAGTTGTTATACTGTATTTTTACATTTCAGATTTTTTTATTGTTTTTCTTTTTTGGAATATTTTTGATCTGAGGTTGGTTGAATCCCAGGATGCAGAGTGCACAGATACAGAGAGGGCCAACTGAACTTTCCTTTTTCTATCTCCTATAATTACATCAATACAAACTTGAAAACAAAAAAAGCAGTATTTCTCCAAATGTGGTCTGGAGACCCTTGGGAAGCCCTGAGGCCCTTTCAGGGGATACATGAAAAAACCATTTTGATAATAATACTAGCATGTTATTTATCTTTTCCACTGTCATGCTCTTATAAACATACAGTGGAGTTTTCCAGAGGCTACATAACATGCGATATTGCAATAACTTGAATGCAGAAGCCAATACCAACCAGAATCCACTGTCTCTATTATTAAGCCAGACATGAAAAGGGTTTGCAAAATGTGAAGCAATGCCACTCTTCTCCCTAAATTTTAAAAGGAAAATATAGTTTTCTAAATAAAAATATTACTTGCATAAACATAGGCACATTATTGTTATTTTTCAGTGAATTAATAAATGTTTTCAACTTTCAATTTCTAGTATGGTAAATATCAATAGGTATAATCCACAGCAACTGAAACTCTTTGAGGTCCTCAATCATTTCTAAGTGTGTAAACGGGGCCTGGCTCCACAGAGCTAGAGAATCAGTGCACTAAAGAAAATCTATTATTGGTGAGACAGTCAATGGCCTCCACGATCCTGCAGTCCCCGTTTAGATCCAGGTGCCTGAGGTCTCTGACTCACTGAGAAGGATTGGCTGTCTGCACCCTCCTGGAAGAAGGCCAGGGGAGCCCCTCTGCTGGGCCTGCAGTGACGGTTCTACAAGTGGTCCCCTCAGCAGCATCACCTGCGAGCCTGTTAGAAATGCACATTCTTTGGCCCCAACAAACCTACTGAGTCAGAACTCTGCAGGTGGGGCCCAGCAATGTGAGTTTTAACAAGTCTTCCAGGTGATTCTGAGGCATGCTGACATTTGGGAATCACTGGGCTGGAGAATTGCAGAAAAGATTGAGAGTCACAGAACCTGAGTTGTCACAGCTGGGAAGACCTGGCCAGGCAGTTAATTAATGTGCATGTGAATCAACAGGGGGGATCCTGGGGAAATGCAGAATCTGGTTTGGTAGAGCTGGAAGGGGCCTGAGAATCTGCACTTCTAACCAACTGCTGCTCCTAGTACCACCCCTGAAACAGCACGGCCACCCAATCTGGCAGCTCTTAGCCTGTATTGAATTATTAAGGTTCTGATGAAAATTAGGGACTCTTTCCTAGAAAAATGCATGCACACACTAAATTCTGTGGGCAATTTCCAGGTGTTCTAGATCTTCTGAAACCCACCTTACAATCCCTGACTATCTGGTTAGGAGCACTCCTTCTCGTCTCCCATGCTATTTGTCCCTGGGTTAAGTGCATTTCATATGCATCTTCAGCCTTGTGTTCCCTCCAGCTGGAAGGCCCATCCCCCTCACTCCACCCACCAAATCCTGCTCATCTTCCCAGGCCCAACTCCAGTGTTGTCTCTTTGGAAAGAAGTAACTATGTTTTCTTGCAGGCAGTGAGAGTAAGCTGCACCTTCTTCCTGGTCCTTTATGCTGCCTTATTCTCCAGGTATTCGCTACCTGCCTGTCTCCCCAAGAATTCGTTAAGCCCTGAGAGGCTATACTCATCTTCATATCCCCTGCAGAAGCAGGCATGTAACGGAAGGTGCACAGTGTTTCCCAAATGGATTAATGGATATCAACTTCACCAGAAACACCGGTCACATTTCTGACGTTTAAACAGATTTGTAACAGTCAGCCACATTATGGGGCATCTCTGTCTTAAAGCAGAGCAGAGTCTTCTTATGAATGTTAAATTCAAAAGAACGAGAACGAGAACAAGAAAAAGGTAAAAAGAAGTGGAAGAGGACGGATCCGGGAGAAGCCCAAACCAGCCGCAACTAACCCAGCTTGTATCCTCTCTAATTTCTCTCAGCAGTGGTTTGTAGTTCTCATTATAGAGATTTTTCACATCCTTGGTAAACTCAATTCCTAAGTATTTTATTTATTTGGTGGCTATTGTAAATGGGCAAGCCTTCTTGATTTCTCTTTCTTCATGTTCACTATTGTAGAATAGAAATGCTACTGATTTTCGTGTGTTGATTTTGTATCCTGCTACTTAGCTGAAATCCTTTATCAACTCTAAGAGTTTTTTTGTAGAGGCTTTAGGCTGTTAGATATATACGATCATGTCATCTGCAAACAGGGACAGTTTGACTTCCTCTTTTCCAATCTGGATGCCATTTATTTCCTTCTCTTCTCTGATCGCTCTGGCTAGTACTTCCAACATTATGTTGAATAGGAGTGGTGAGAGTGGGCATCCTTGTCTAGTTCCTGTACTTAAAGGAATAGATTTCAGCTTTTCCCCATTCAGGATGATATTGGTAGTGGGTTTATCATATATGGCTTTAATTATGTTGAGATAATTTCTATCTATACCTAAATTATAGAGGGTCTTTGTCATGAATGAATGTTGAATTTTATCTAATGCTTCTTCAGCATTTATGCAGATGACCATATGTTCCTTGTGTTTGATTTTATTAATATGGTATATCACATTTATTGATTTGCATATGATGAACCNAGAAGCCCAAACCAGCCGCAACTAACCCAGCTGCTGTCACCGCCCCAGGGCCCTGCCAGGGGGAAGTTGAACCCAGCCGCAACCAGGTAAAGAGCACACCAAAAACACCATTTCCACATGAGTAGCCCACCAAAGCCACAATTGCCATGGCTGCTGCGAAAGCAGCTAGTCTCTACCACAGCAGTCACAGCCACTGTACAGATGGCACGCCAGACTCTCAACTTCATTGACACAGGAGAGGCACCAGTACACCCCCCCCAAAAAAAGAAGATATCCTATCCTGTCTCTCCATAAAGCACACCCCAGAGTAATAGAAGCAGCATCTGCTCTATGATAATAGGGGAGGACCTGATGACACCTGTCTCAGCACTGGACAGATCATCGAGGCAACAGATCAACAGAGGGACGGTCAGTCTATCATATGGAGAGAACAAATGTATGGTTATCAGAGGGCAGAGGGGAGAGGGAAGGGGAGAGATTGGCTAAGGGGCTTAAATAATAGGTGTGATTTGTAATAATGAATATGCTAATAAAAATAAGGATGTGGAAGAGAAGGTGGCATGCATGTAACCCTGGGCCCTCCGCTCCCTCCGTGGGGGCCCAGCAGAGCCAGAGATGGCAGAGAGGAGGTGGGAGGGACCCCACACAGCTTCCTCATTTTACTCGGGCTCTGTTCCCTCCCCAGTTCCCCCAAGGCCAAGGCACTGCCACTCCAGGACCTAGAACAACACTTGGTTTCTGTCCCCTCACCACATGATTCACCAGGTCGAGGGAAAAGTGGGTGAAGAGGTGTCCATCGGTAAACCACGCCTGGAGTGGGCTTCTGACTTCTAGTCCAGCTGCGAGAATTTTCACGGGCAATCCGTGACGGGGTGATGAACTTAAAATGATTCTTTACTACTTTTGACATCGACTATGACTTGGGGATGACTTTCAAGGTCGGGCACAATGGCACTGACTTCCTGTCTCAATTACCCAGGTCTCACTCCAAGTAGGTCAGTTTGTCACTGTCACCACCCTGTGGCCATCCTTCTGCTTCCCCTCACCAGGGGCCCCTCTGTCCCTTTTTCCCTTTACCCAACTGTTATGGGCCGAATTCCTGTGCTGAAGCCCTAATCCCCAGTACCTCCAAATGTGACTGTATTTGGAAAGAGGGCCTTGGGTTAAGGGTAAATGAGATCATTAGGTGGGCCTTAATCCAATATGACTGGTGTCCTCATGAGAAGAGATTAGGGCACAGACAAGAACAGAAGAAAGACCACATGAGGACATGGGGAGAAGACACCACCTACAAGCCAAGGAGAGAGGCCTCAGGAGACCAGCCCTGCCACACCTTGATCTTGGACTTCCAGCCTCCAGGACTGTGAGAAAATAAGTTTCGGTATTGAATTCACGCAGTCTTTGCTATGGCAGCCCCCAGCAAATGAATCCACCATCGAAGTTATATCTACCACAACAGCAAGACTGCCCTGAACTCATTAAGGACATTTCAATTCCATTCATGCCAAAGGGAGCTCGCAGTCCCCGACACGCCAGGCGGGACACCCCTGGCCACCCTGCGAGATATGGGAGGCGACACGCTGAGCATCTTTCGTCTCATGAACGAAGATCCTTGTTGCAGCAAGTCGCTCGACCAGCAGGGGCAGGTGGCTGTGTCCCCGTTGGGAACGGCACCTCCTGAGAGTTGTGAGGACAGGGGCTAGTGATGCAGGGACGCTCCCACACCCTTGTTCATCAGTCCCATCCATTCTTCTGTCTTCGGAGTATGAAGGAAACGTCTTCCATGCTCTGGCATCACCCAGACAGAGCAAGACAGTGGGGTCCGGAGCCCACACATGGATGAGGAACAGGCGCCCCTCCACAGAAGGGGAAAGCAGCAGGGGGACCTGGGCCAGATGACGTTGACTCCAATGTTGCTCTCGGCCAACCCCAGTCAAGGTGGCAGGGACGTCCCATTACATGATTGCCCAGGTGGGCACGTGGGGTGACACCTAGAAGCCTCCCACACCCTTTGAGCATGCCTGGGGCCTGCTGCGGGATCTTAGGCCCTGGGTGCCGTCATCGCAAAGCTCACTTCTTGGTGAGCAGAGGTACGAGGTCCCCAGTGAGGGGCCAAGAGCTGTCACCAACAAGAGAGGTGGGTTTCACCAGCCTCTCAGCCAGAGAACTGAGAGGGGGCAGCATGCAGCCTCTCACACTGTGACTTCAGAGAAGCAGGAGAACCCAGCGCACCTCCCTTTCCACCCCTAAACGCACCCACAGAAGTGTGCCGTCACCCGGGAAGGCCCAGCTGAGTTCTGCAGCCCGTCTCCCTGGAGCCCGTTTGTAAGATCGTTTCTGACTAATGCCACAGAAAATCAGAGGGGATGGAGATAAACAGGGAGAGAGGACATGAAAGGACAGTAACGCTGGCAGCACAGCTCTCAGGCCCCACACTTACTGGTTCCTGGAAGTAGAGCTGGTAATCGAAAGCTGGGTTGGCTTTGATACCTTCCATGGGGGACATGTTGGGATTTGCCGGTAGGAAGGGGGTGTTCAAACTGGCCACCGCCCTGCGGAAATAAGAGACACCAAGACAGAGATCCTGTAAGAAGACAGTCTACAAAACCCAGCAAGGACCTTCATTTCAAAACCAAGGCTCGGAGAAGGAAAATGATATGCACAAGGCTCACATTGGCCATGTAAGGGAGAATGGGATCAGAACTCGAAATCTGTGATTCCTAACCCGGTCTATTAAACTGCAATATTTCTCACCTACTTGCCTTGGACAAAGACACACACACACACACACTACACGCACACGCACACGCACACACACACACTGCACACACACACACTACACGCACACACACACTACACGCACGCACACACTACACACACACTACACGCACACACACACACTACACACAAACTACACGCACACTACACACACACTACACGCACACACACACTACACACACACACTACACGCACACCACACACACACTACACGCACATACACTACACGCACACTACACACACACACTACACGCACACACACACTACACACACTACATGCACACACACACACCACACACACACTACACGCACACACACACACCACACGCACACTACACGCACACTACACACACACTACACGCACACACACACACTACACGCACACTACACACACACACTACACACACACCACACACACACACACTACGCGCACACACACACTACACGCACACACACACCACACGCACACACACACTACACGCACACACACTACACGCACACACACACACTACACGCACACACACTACACGCACACCACACACACACACTACACGCACACCACACACACACACTACACGCACACACACACTACACGCACACATACACGCACACACACACTACACGCACACCACACACACACACTACACGCACACTACACACACACACTACACGCACACACACACACTACACACACACCACACACTATACGCACACTACACACACACACTACACACACTACACACACACTACACGCACACTACACACACACACTACACGCACACTACACACACACACACTACACGCACACACACACTACATGCACACCACACACACACACTACACACGCACACTACACACACACACACTACACGCACACCACACACACACACACTACATGCACACACACACACTACACGCACACACACACACCACACGCACACTACACGCACACTACACACACCACACGCACACTACACGCACACTACACACACACACTACACGCACACACACACCACACACACACTACACGCACACACACACCACACGCACACTACACGCACACTACACACACACACTACACGCACACACATACGCACACACACTACACGCACACTACACACACACACTACACGCACACCACACACACACACACTACACGCACACACACACCACACGCACACTACACACACACTACACGCACACACACACACTACACGCACACACACTACACGCACACCACACACACACACTACACGCACACACACACTACACGCACACATACACGCACACTACACACACTACATGCACACCACACACACACACACTACACGCACACACACACATTACACGCACACACACACCACACGCACACTACACACACACACTACACGCACACCACACACCACACACACACACACTACACGCACACACTACACGCACACTACACGCACACACACACTACACGCACACTACACACACACTACACGCACACACCACACACACACACCACACACACTACACGCACACATACACGCACACACACACTACACGCACACTACACACACGCACACACCACACACACAGTACACGCACACACACACACTACACGCACACACACTACACGCACACCACACACACACACGCTACACGCACACACACACACATTACACGCACACACACACCACACGCACACTACACACACACACTACACGCACACCACACACCACACACACACACACTACACGCACACTACACGCACACACTACACGCACACACACTACACGCACACTACACACACACTACACGCACACCACACACACACACCACACACACTACACGCACACATACACGCACACACACACTACACGCACACTACACACACGCACACACACACTACACGCACACCACACACACACACTACACGCACACCACACACACACACACCACACACACTACACGCACACACACACTACACACACGCACACACACACTACACGCACACTACACACACACACTACACGCACACTACACACACACACTACACGCACACCACACACACACACACCACACACATACACGCACACACACACTACACGCACACCACACACACAGTACACGCACACTACACACACACACTACACGCACACACACACACTACACGCACACACACACCACACGCACACTACACACACACACTACACGCACACCACACACACACACCACACACACTACACGCACACATACACGCACACACACACTACACGCACACTACACACACGCACACACACACTACACGCACACCACACACACACACTACACGCACACCACACACACACTACACACGCACACTACACACACACACACACTACACGCACACACACACTACACGCACACCACACACACACACACTACATGCACACACACACACTACACACACACTACACGCACACTACACGCACCATATCAACCCTCATTAGAATATGTGGACACCTGGATCTCTCTGCAGTGTTTAAAAACACGTTATTTGTTTTCCTTCCTAAATTCACTCACTGTGTCTCCTCCAGGTTGAGTGTAATTTCAGGCTATATACTAGGGCAGAGAAAATATAAAATAAATAAAATACAATTTCTTTCTTCAAGGAACTTCTTAATATTTAAAAAAGGATAAACAAATGCACGCATGTCTACATTATGAAACAGACTGTGATATCAGCCATAAGAATAGCACCCAATACCTTGGGAGCTCTAAGGAGATAAAGAATTTCTGGATTTGGGGACCACGAAAGACCCTGTGGACAAGAAAGCATTTGAACTTGGCGTCTAAGGGAGGGAGAGGATACCCGTGAGGGAACGTCACGAGGTGGCCTGAGCAAATTCTAGAAGGGGCAAAGCTTGCAGGTGTGTTTGGTGGGACATGGAGTCTATAAGGTTGGAGGCCAAGCACTGGATGCGGCTTGTTGGGAAATGAAGCCAGAGAGGCAGAAAAGAAATAGAGCGGAGAGAACGTTTGGGGGAAATAGAGACTGGGAGGAGCGGGATAATTAGGGCAAATGAAATAACGAGGAAAAGGAGCGTGAGGTTCAGGCCAGAGCTGACCAATATAAACACGATGTGAGCCACTAATATAATGTTAAGCTTTCTACTGGTTACACTAAAACAGATAAAAGGAAAAAAAAAAAAAAGAACAAAAGATAAAACAAGTAAAAAGAAATAGGTGAGATTAATTTTTAACATTTAACCCAATTATCTAAAATATATAAAATTTCAATGTGTAATCAATACAAAAAAATCATTAATGAGATATTTTATTTATTCATTTATTTTTTTGCAGTCTTCAAATCCAGCAGTTGTTTTCCATTTACAGTAATCTCAATTTGAACTGGACACATTTTAAGTGTTCAATAGCCACATGTGGCCCATGGCTGCCACACTGGACAGTGCAGATTTGGGTATAAAATAAGTTACATTGATGGCTATAGGTTTCAATGGTGAATCTATTTGAAGCATTACTTAAATCACAAGTCAAGAAATTCCATCCTTTTACTAAATATTTTTGGCATATAGCTTATTCCATACATAAAAAATTGTCTTCACAAAATGAGATAGCACATAAATGCTACCGCCAATCTTAATGCTCCGTTCAGATTAGAAAAAACTAAACAAAACCATAGCCTCCTTTTGGGCGTAGAATCACCAGGTGATTGGAAAGGATGCAAAAGAATATTCTGGACCAAACAGGTGAATAGCCCCTTCAATTAAGTAGGTTGTGATAAACCCATGGTTTATCTTAGTAGAAAAGCCAAACCAAGAATTGAAAGAAATATTCCACATAGAGGTGGGCTTTTTGGGGGCAGTTTGTTTTTCCTTCATTATCCAGCTAGAAAGGTAAAGATCAGTGTTGTCAACAGCGTTCTTAAATACCAGATACACCCAGGCCCAGAAAGGCCAGGCTCTGCCACAGGCAGCCTGCAGTCCTCTCAGGACAGCGGCGACAAGGCTGCCCAGTGACAGTGATGGAGCAGCCACCACGACCAGATCTGATGGCGGACGTGCTGGAAACCAGGGCACGGGAGGTGTCCCGTATCTGCTGTAATCTGGGCAAAGCCTGTTTGTCCATGTTGAATATTTAAAAATTCTCACTGGAGAAAGACATTATGAGTAGTAAAACCAGAAAGCGTTTTGCCTCCTTTAAGGCTGCGTTGTACGCCTGTTGCTATGTTTCCTTCTATTCACATCAAGAAGTGTGAGGTACAGTCTGTCGAGTAACTTTTTGGTGAACCTAAGAACTGAACTCTTTGCATTTCCACTTTGAGTGAGAGGAAAGGACAGAGAGAGGAAGAAGCTAGAGAGAGCAGAGTAACAACTTCATGTTTGTCTTTTGGTTTTTTTTGGCGGCTGGCCAATACAGGGACCCGAACCCTTGACCTTGGTGCTGTCAGCACCATGCTCTAAACGAGTGAGCTAACGGGCCAGTCCACAGAAAAACAATTTTAAAGTGGGAAAATGTTAAAAATATTTTAGGAAATGTTTGATTCTTTTTAGTCTGTAAGCTGGGGTTGAGGCTGACCAAAATTCTCTGTGCTTCTGGTCTTTATAAACTTAGCCAAATAAAAAGTAAGTGGATTAGTCAGGGAAATACAGTTGGCTGCTTAGGATGAGATGTATTTAACTTGCCAAAACCCAAGGCTGCAAGGGGCGGTCGGACAGGCTCAGCCGCGGCTTGCCAGCTCAGACCGGGTGTGGCCACGAACACCACCGACTCTGGGTTCAAAGCCAGTCGTCTGAAAGCTCTCGCTGCAGCGCTGAAATGCCATTCTAATAAAGCCATTCTAATAATGTTATTAGTAAATGCCATCTAATAACGATGGTGACCATGACCTGCCACGCAGACCTTCCATCTGTACAGCACTCTGCGGGTGGTGCAGTTGGGTAGGAGTTCCCACTTACACCTTGTGGTTGAGGAAACCCAGGCCCAAGCATTTAAGTGACTTGTCACACAGTCAGTTCAGGGCAGAACTGAAGGCCACGTTTCCTCCCTCCCGGTCCAGGGCTGGAGTCTCCAGGCTTGAACCCAACACCCCTGCCGCCTCCCGTCTCCCCTCAAAGCAGGACGATGTTCTCCTGCTTTCCCACTGGACACTCAGGCCCCGCGTCATTCGTCCTATTGCCAGTAACTGGGACAGGTGCTGCTTCCTGAGACACGGGCACCAGAGAGCTCAGGTGTGGCCTACTTGTTTTCAAGAAGTTTTCTGGAGAGACCGATCTGAGGGACAATTCTTGTGGGAATTCAAGTCCAGTCTTACCCAAATCCTTGCTGTTCGTGGTAATTACCTCACTCTCTCGGGATAGAAGAGAGCCATGTTCCACACCAGTGCGCCCCCCCAGTCGTGGCCAATGAACACTGTTTGAGAGAGGCCCTGGAGAAGGAGGAAGAAGGGAACCTTCTGGAACAGAGGTCTGAGCACCCCAAGCCCACTGTCAGGTGACGATCGAGGGCTTCCTCTACCGACCCGCGGGAGCTACCCCACCATCCACCCTGTCAAGTCTCTCCTCCCACACACCCCTGGCCCTGAGCCCTCTACACAAAAGACCAGCCTTCTTCATCTTCTCAGAAGACTGTGGCCGTGGAGCGAACGCCTCATCCATCTCTCCCTCCCTCAAATCAAATCTCGTTTCACCTCTTTTCTCTCCTTTCTCCTTTCTTCGAAAAGAAGCACAACGTACCTCCCCACGTTGCAAGTTCATCATCCGTTGAGTGGTTATGATTCTACCCCACCTCTTTTGGGAGCTCCCTGCCCTTCTGAACCACTAAAAGTTCAAAAGCATCTTTGGTTTCTTTCTGCTGCTACTGACAACCACAGCTCTCCTCGACTGAGCATGTAATATGACCCAAGAACTGCGCTAGGTGCTGACATCCGTTATCTGGTGTCCTTCCAATAACCTTCCATGCCCATTTTACAGGTGGGAAGACAGGCTCACAGCACGTAGACGACCTGCTCAAGACTGCACAGATGGTAAGGGCTGGGGCTGCACTCAGACCAGGTCTCCCAACCTAAAATCGGGCTGTCTCTTCCCCCGCACCCTGCTGCCCCCATCTGAGCACACAAGGGCCCCGCAGAGCCTCACAGCCTCAACTCAGCTCCCGCCATCTCCTGCCTCCCTCGTCCTGCCAACCTCCTCACGTTGCTCTGCACCAGCTGCCTCCCTGACAACCTTCTCAGGTCGCTGCAACTTGGCTTCCTCCCTGCTACCCCCAGTTCCTCTTAAAAGCCAAAACCTTTAAGGCCAAGTCACTAATAATAGTTGAATTTTTTCTCCTCGGTTCTCACCTTCCTGACTCTTCCACAGCATCCGACGTTCCCTCTCAAACCTTCTTCCCCTGGCATCCGAGGCACTATCTTTCCAGACCTGTTCTTACTTCCCTGAGCTGCCCTCCTCTCCCTCTCACATGGAGTATTTCAAGGCTCAGCCCTCAGGCCCCCCCACCTTTATGGACACTGTCCACAGGGAACTCACCTGCTCCAATGGCACTAACTGCCACCCCCAGCTGGCAGAGGACCACCTAATCAGAAGCTTGCCCAGCCTCTTTCCTCAGTGTCCCAGAAGTGACTGTGCCCGGGACAGACCCCTGGTTCCTCTGGCCAGCAACCACAGTCTCTCTTTCAACCGTCTGAACAAGAGAGGTTCTCAGACACTTGGAAGTCTTCTAGATGGAGAGCTACAGAGTCGGGGCTGGGCGGCCACGCCGGGCCATGCCTGCTTAGATGTCCTCATCATGCACAAAAGTTCCAAACCCAATGCTGTGGGAACCGAGACTCTGCAGAGGGCAGGGACCGTGGCATCTTCTCCCCCTATCGCTGGGGAGTCTGGCACTGTGCCCTGCTGTTGAACAGATTCCTCTCTACTCCCACATGCGACAATGGACTGAATCCCACTGCTCTGTGGTTCTCTTCCCGACCCCTCCACGGTTGCTGCCAGGCTTAGCCCTTCTCCCCTGGCTCCCTCTGCAGTGCTCTTCATTCTGCCACTCCGACCTGATTTGGGGAGGTGCAGGGTGCCACAGGGTGGAGTCTCAGGTATAGCACATGTGCTCTGCACGAGCGCATTCTCAGGTCACCACTGCAGAGTTGCTTGTATTCATTATCATTGAGCATGACATTCCCAACAGTGTTGAGTGAAGGCATTAGATTTTAGTTAACAGAAGGGACATAAGTTTTAAAAAGCTGTAAAATATTAGCCTGTGGGATATTTTCCAGACTTCTTTACCTCATGCTCAAGGCTCTCCTTCCTGGCTCGAAGCCAGCAGAGACGTCTCCCCTATTCCCCAGACCTGCTCTTTACTAAAAACAAAGCAGCGTGCTGGGCTCCACCGTTCTCCAACACTCTGTGTTCTTTGCCACCTTTGCCTTAGTGATCCTCTGCCCACCCCGACTACCCCAAAGTCCCCCACCCTTGCTGTCTCTGCTCGGGACTCCAACAGCTGACACCCTTGAAGGCTAACACCTTTCCTTCAATTAATCAGACCCAAACCAAATTCTTCAAAGAGATCAGTTCCCAATAATTACTTACCAACTTATCCAGGAAGGTCACCATGTCCTAAGAAAGAAAACACACACAAAATCAGAAATCATATCCACCCACCTCAGCCACTTTCAGGTCAGACTTACTGTGTTTGCCTTTGTTATGGGCTGAATTACGTCCTCCAAAATTCATATGTTGAAGCCCCAACCCCCCAATGTGACTGTATTTGGAAACAGGGCCTTTACAGAAGTAATTAAGGTTAAATGAGGTCCTATGGCTGGGGCCCTGTTCTGATAGGATTAGTGTCCTTATAAGAAGAGACACCAGACAGCTCACTCACTCTCCCCACCACATGCAGACACAGTGAGAAGGTGGCCATCTGCAAGCTGGGAACAGAGCCTTCACCAGACCCCAACCCTGATCTTGGACTTCACCCTTCAGACCTGTGAGAAAATCCATTTCTGTTGTTTAAGCCAAGCAGTCTGTGGTATTTTGATACAGCAGCCTGAGCTGACTAAGACATCCACTAATGAGGAATTCAGTTGAGGGGTTTTCAGTAATCCCATAACGTGCTGGTAAAGTGGGCAGCACACACGAAGTTCTCAGTGAGGACCTAAGAACCGACTGTCCAGTGCAGGAGAGCTGGCAGAGGGAGTGCCACGTGGGCTGAGACTTGGAGGCAGAGGCTTTCTGTCATGGGAGTGTTGTCAGTGGTGCTGCTGGTTTCCTGGCAACCAGGAGGCTGTTTCCTCCCCTGGGTCCCCCTTGGCCTTTGCTGTCACTCTAGAGCTGAATGGGGATTTGGGCCACAGTCTCCCCTCACCTTGGCCCTGGAGGCTCTGAGTTAGGGTCCCTCTTCCTGAAGGTGCTTATGCTCGTCTCAAAACAGGAGCTACATAGAGTCATCAGCCCACACACTAACTCCCCGGATCTGCCCGACAACTTCTTTACCAAAATAAGGTGATGTTTACAATTCTCAGGGTGGAGAGACGGTATAGTGGAGTATTGCAGGGTGCAATCTGGCTCTATTAGCTGTGACCTTGGGCAGTGCCTTTAACCTCCCTGTGACTCAGTTTCTTCTCCATCAAACGCTTAGAACACACAATCAATGCTTCATATATGCTGGCTATCATTTAGTAACATCACCTCAACTTTCAGTAAGAATTTATACCTGAAAGCTATGAAATGCTGCTTTCCTAGGATTCAGATGGGTACCCGAGCTTCTAGCTTATATCAATGAAAACACCAGGATAGAAAAGATGTTGTCAAAGATCCTTCTTACCTTACATAACACTTCCATGGAATATTCTTCTATTTCTGCAATTAAAAATAAAAGAAATATATTTAACTCACATGATTTAAAATATACTAACAAACTAAAAGGGCCGTTAGCCAAAAAAAACCCCCCAAAACAAAAAACCAAACAAACACACAAAACCTTACTAAACTCTCGCAGTGATGCAATCACACTTGTTTATTTGCTTTTGTTTCCTGTGTGTTTGGTGTTACCTATGAAATCCTCGCCAAGACCAACATCACGAAGTTTTTTCCCTATGTTTTCTCCTAGTAGTTTCACAGTGTCAGGTCTTATGTTTAAGTCTTTAATCCATTTTGAGTTGATTTTTGTGTATGGTGTAAAACAAGCGTCCAATTTCATTCTTCTGCATATTTCCCTGCCACCGTCTGTAGAAGAAACTATTCTTTCCGCGTGTGTATTCCTGGCACCCTTGTCAAAGATCGGTTGACCATATCATGTGTGAATCTACTTCTGGGCTCTCTATTCTGCTCTGTAGGTCTAAATGCCTGTCTCACTGTCTGAGTTTACTGTAGATTTGGAATACAGTTTAAAATGAGAAAGTGTGATCTCAGATGCCTTCAGCTTTGTCCTTTCTCAAGATTGACTCGGGCTATTTGTGGTCTTTTGTAATCCCATATGAATTGTAGAACTTCTTTTTCGAAATGCCACTGAGATTTTGATGGGGACTATATTGCATCTATAGATTGCTTTGGGTAGTATGGACATTTTAACAATAATAGAAATTCCAGATATCAAAAAGAAAGAACAAAAATTTGTGAAATCAGATGAATTATGAAAGTAATAATTCAAGAAAAGTTCCAAGAACACAAAGATAAATGTATCCAGCAGAGTGGATAAAAAAAAAAAAAAAAGACCCAGATCAGAGCATAATATCGTATAATTTCAGAACACAACAGATAATGAAAAGACCCTAAAAGTGTGAAAAGTAAGGGGAAAAAGACACCCTGTGGTCACATAGCAAGGTTCATGGGTCAGAATGGCCTGGGGCTTCCCAATAGCAACCGTGAAAGCTAAAAAGACTGGAACAAAGCCTTCACGGTCTTAAGGGAAAATGATTTGCAACCTAAAGTCCATCGTCAAATGATATTAAGTTTATATACAAGCAATCTGAAATGCACACGTGTGTGTGTGCGTGTGTGTGTGTGTGTGTGTGCGTGCGTGTGTGTGTGTGTGTATATATATATATTCCAAATCATTACTCTTGGCTTTAGAATTTGTCTTATATATGATCTTTCAACATCTAAATTATGTTTTCTAAAAAAATAAGTTATAATTAGAGTAAAACCATATGTATCAGTTTGTCAAGGAAATTTCTAGTTTATGCGGGTTATTAATAGTGTGTCTTTCATTTTTTTTGGCAGTTGGCCAGTACAGGGACGGAAACCTGAACCCTGGTGTTATCAGCACCATGCTCTAACTAACTGAGCTAACTGGCTAGACCTCTCTTCCACTTTTCCTAGTGCTCTAGGTTAAATGTTAAATTATATGACCAAGTTATGCCTAGGGAATTCAGAGAAGACTGCAGGATAGATGAATAAAGATAAGACATTTCAACAATTAAATTTAAAAAACAGAGGCCCTTAGCTGGCTCCCTGGGCATTTGAACTGCAGGCTATTCTTTGGCCCAGATGCTCCCGCATCATTGTGAGGCCGTGGCAGCCGCTGAGTCGACACCGCACCACTTAGCGAACGAATGCTCCAGACACTCCCTTGCACAACATGACTACTGGCCTTGCAGGTGATCACCAGAGTGACTGAGCCCCAGACCATGTCAGCCAGCTTCGCACACCGCAGCCAGACATTCTAGACGTGGTTATGGGGAAGTGACTCAGAAGAGGGGTGAGTGGCTGGTTGGGCTCACTAAGCCACCACTGCCTGCTGCGTTGCTGACACACGGAGGGACCCAGGATTCTGCCTCACGCCCGGGTGCCTCACATTACTGCCTCTACACCCAAGATTCTTAAAGTTCTTAACAGTTTTGGATTGAGGACCTCTCTGAAACTCGTAAAAACAATGAACTCCCCGCACTGCAGGAAAATGCTCATAAACCTCCTCGTCTCAGGGGCTCACAGGCCTCCTGATGCCTATCCTTAAATAGTTTCCCACTGGGAAATGAACCCACAGATGCTGGGTTAAGAATCTGGCCAATGAATTACCATATGATCTTACAATTCTACTTCCGGGTATATACCCTGAGGAACTGACAGCAGGGACACTAACAGACATGTGCACACCCATGTTCACAGCAGCACTATTCACAATAGCCAAAATGTGGAAGCCACCCAGGTGTCCTTCAATGGATGAGTGGATAAATACAATGCGGTCTACGCATACTCTGGAATATTACCCAGCCTTAAAAAGGAAGGAAATCCTGCTATGAACCTTGAAGACACCATGTTAAGTGGAAGAGAACAGTTACAAAAAGACCAGTACATATTATTTGATTTATATGAGGTCCTTAGAGTCAGATTCATAGAGACAGAAAGTAGAATAGTGGGTGCCAGGGGCTGGGGGAGGGAAAATGGGGAATTAGTGTTTAATGGGTTTAGAGTTTCAATTTTGCCAGATAAAAAAAGTTCTGGAGATGTAAGGAACATCCTACAATCCCAACGATCAGCTGGAGACTCCCTCAGGCACAGGCCTTTGCGTTTCCTGTGTTCATTCAGAGTATGGGGCACAGGCACGGCTGAGGCCCAAAGTGCACAGAGAAGGGTATCACAGGCGAGGAGTGGGGTGAGGGCAGACACCTTACGGGGCTGTCTGCTCTGGCCTGGGACCAGGGAAAGCACAGTGGGGCTGGAGAGGGTGGACAGCTCGATGGCGAGACTGACACAGCACAAGTGCAAGACGCCAACGCACCTGGAGGAGCGGATGAGTCTCCATAGCCTTTCATGTCCACAGCCAGAACTCGGTAACCCGCCTGGGCCAGAGCAGGGATCTAGAAAACAAACAATTCAGGCACACTCCAGTATGGTCTCATCAGTCCTTGGCTGACACTCCCTCCTGGCTTCCCTCTATCTCCCTGTTCCTGTAAACGGCTCAATCCAAAGTGCCACGTGGCACTCTGATATACTCACCATGGGGCTAGAGCAAGCTCACCTGGATAGGTGAGTGCGGTCTCACCGGATGGTGGTACAGTCTGTGCACTGCATAAATACCACATCTAAGAGAGCACATTTCCTAGCAAAGTCCTTGTAGATTGCTACATTCATTACAAAGACTTGCCAGTCAGTGGTGTAGGGTGTCTTGAAGAATCTGTCCTTTTCTAATCTGCAAAGGTGCTTTATGGCCTAGCACAGCCCTGAGGTCTCCAGCCATCTCCTGCCCCAAAATGTCTGAGGCGTGGGTGGTAACACTCTGGAGACGATGTTCCCTGTAAGGTTTCAGCTTCTTCATGACATTCCGGGCTGGGCCACACCATCTAGACCTCCCTTGCCCTCACCTGTCTGGGGAGTGCCTTCCTCAGTTTCCCCTACCTGGTACCTCCAAGAGAACCAGCTCTCAGGGAATCCATGGCAGAGGCACACAGGAGGGCCAGAGCCCAGCTCCACAAAATGCAGATGGACTCCAGGCTGCAGAAGAGAGAGGTCAGTGATTAGTGACACAGTGTCAGGCTGGTCAGAACTAGGCACCCCTCCTGCAGGCTGCTTGCCACGACCATCGCAGTCGGTCACCGCACCTCACAGAATACCCCTTTCTCAGCTAAGGACCCAGTGTTAGAGGAGATGGCTGAGAAGACATACAGGCCAAACTTCAGTAAAAACAGGCAGATTTCCTGGCAGCCTAAGAAGGCTGAAGAGAAGATCATGATGTTGGAAAAAGCCAGAAAGAAAACAAGTTTGCCTTCCCCTCTACAATGCCCTCAGACTGTCAGAGTTTCTGGTGCTGTTCTGGCATGTTTTTAGTATTTTAGACAGGGGGCTGATTTTGTGCACAGCATATTCATGGTCATGTGCAGAGTGACATGATTATTTTGTTAAAAGCTATTTATTTCTTAAAAATGAAAATTTTTCATGTTTTGCTACACTTATAGTTCTTTTGGGGGCTCTGTGAGTATGGCAGAGCCTGTGGTGGCTCAGCACTATCTGTATGCTCCTCTTCTTCCTGGCACACGGTGGCACTTTTCAGACACCCTTTCCCACCTCTAACAGCTGGCATGGCCATGCACTGAGTCCTGGCCAGTGGCAAATGTGTGCTCCATCCAGGGCCCACATGAACCTCCTGCACTTTCCCTCTCTCCACCTGAATGGGTCAGGCATCGAGGAAGGTGGAGGCAGCAGAGAGAAGGAGCCTGGGTTCCTGAGTGACCACGTGGAGCACGCCGGCCTGCACTGCACAGGAGCTGGAGAGAAACACACTTGGTGCCATCAGGGTCTAAGCAAACCAAGTGAAATAATGTATCATCAAAGTGCCATTTTATTCCCCAAAGTACACATCTCCAACATTCTAATAGAAGCGCATGAGGAAAATCAGAAACCCATCATAGAAATTCACTTGGAACAATTCCACTTGGTTGTACGAGCACCTCAGACTCCTCTAAGCTGGTGGCCCATGCTGGAAGTTTCATTCGTGATCACAACAAGCTATTTTGCTGAAGAAAACATTGGGGGGCATTTCGCAAACCCTTTCAAGGACTACAATCTATTTATCAGAATATGTTCCATCGTCTTCCCTTTGGTACTTGGCAAAAGTTAACTTTAAATTCCAGACTCCTCACATCGGAAAATGTTATAATGCTTGTGTCTGATCAAACAATCCTAATTTGCCTGTGTTCTAACAGGGATCCCAACGAAAAGGCTCGCTCCTGAGGCTTCACATCTGGCCCAACTGCAGAGCTCAGCCAGTGCACATCCCATCCCATCCTCTATTTGTAGATGTTAAAGACACAGCCATAAAGCCAGACTGTGGGAGGTCCGTTACCGCCCAGTTCAGGTTGGGTTAGCACCCAGCGGCCATCCACGCACCAGCACCGTGAGAGCCTGGCTCTGCCAGGACTCCCCATAGGCTCACTGCCCTGGCTCTTAAATCTGTAGTGGGGGCAGGGGGTGCTACAGCAGTGCTGATCACACTTCTTTAAGGTCAAGTGCAGAATCTCTTGAATCTGGCTGCATGTGCAAGTGTCAGGAGGACTAGGAACTAACCCCCTCCATGGCAGTGAAGACTAAAGGTTCATCCAGCTCTGGCCCAGGCAAGAAGCCCCTCACTCCCACAACTGCCAGAGAGACAGATCTGAAGGGACCTTAACCAACATTTGCTCCATCAGGAGTACCCAGAATTACAGGAGGGACTGTGGAGATGCTGACCCATGGCTTTCCTACCAGAAAAACCTCTCTTACTACCCAACTCCCACTCAGCCTTGGATGCTCACTTGGTGATACCTGCTGGGCCACACCACCAGTATTTACATTCCTGCCCCCACCTGCACAGAACCCACTCTGAGGACTTCTTGGTATGGCTATTAAGCAGGGACCTCGTCCTGTGATGTAGCCGCAGGGGCTGAGAACATACATCTCCTTAGACCGTCAAATCCCTGGGGTCACAGAAGACACCCCATTCACCATGGTCTTTCTCTCTGTGGCTGGCAAACAGCAAATGCTCAAAAACTATCTGTGGGTTGTCCTCCAGGGTAGCATGTCTCCCCAGGCAATCTGAGGCCAGCACATCTCAGGCCACAGAGCTCCTGTTCATCAGCAACTGTTCCCAGAGCACGAAGGTGTTCCACATGCAGCATTTCACTTAATCTTTATAGGAACCTTGTGGGGACATGCTACCATCACGTCATTAGGAAGCTGTGGAAGCCAAGGAGCAGAAGCTTGCCCACAGTCTCATCAGCAGGTGGCAAAGTCAGGATTCAAACAGGGTCTGTCTGGCTCCAAGGAGCTGGACAGCCTGGTTTTGCTCTGGAGTTGGCCCACAGCTTTAGGGGCCTTCCCACCCACATGGGACCAATGACAAATGAAGAAAGATCCCACAGTGAACCCGGGAAGGTGTTCTAAAGCCCTGCTCTGTATCAGCAGTCGGGGTAGACCTCCCGGCCAGTTCAGGAGTCAGCCCCTCTGCACGTGGCCATGACCTTGCACTAGCCCTGACCACTGGGCATTCTGATGACCTTTTCCCTCTCTATCCTCAGCATGGGCTCCTTGAGGATGGGTCTGTCCTGTTCATCACTGTGTCCTTCATACCCGGCCTGTGCCTACACGAAGGAAGTACATGATAAATGCCTGTTGGATGAAAAACGTTCTCCCTAGAACGCAGGCTGGCCATGCACACACTCTGGCACCTGAGGCTATCCAAGGCCCTCGCGGCCTGCTGTTCTGTGGGGGTCTGAGCACATCGGTCACACTGCGTTACATAATCTGAGGCAGGGTCCATGTCTTCTATTGATTTTTGAGAAATGAGATTTGTGGGAAATAGTTTCCTTACACATGGCAGATGCTCAACCACACTTAAAATTTAACACGTGTCTCTGCTGGTCATCTTGGGTGACCTGGCCAGAGAGTGGCTGAGAGGGCTTACTTACCTTCACTGTCACATACCCATGGCTCACGTCACTGGGACTGCAGGGGGGTGGCAGAGGGGCTGCGGGATGGAGGGGCTGGAAGAAAGTACGAGAGGCACAGTGAGGGAGAAGCCGCAGCTCCTTCTGGGAGAAGCTCTCAGAGCTTACAAAACTCCTGGGCACTGGCACTGGAGGAGGTCTCAGCGGTCACCTCTGCCACCCCATCCTGCCTCTTCCTGGTGATCAACCAAGCCTTGTCCCTCTCCTCTCTGGCATACAGCTGGACTCCATTGCCTGCCTCCCAAATTCTCAATATTTACTCTAAAGAGCAAGGTGGCTTTGCACATCCCCTCTTGTCTTGGTTTCCCTGACTTTGGCACCAACCCTAGTGTAAATTCTTGCTCTCAGAGCATCCAGTTCCCTGTTCTGACTGCAGAGAAAGAAAGAAGATGTTTTCCAGGGACATTGTGCTCATACACAACGGGCAACAGACTCCCCCCTCAAGGGGCCCGGGATCATGCCCCGAGTAATGAACGCCACGGAATCTGGGTCCTCCCCACACTTTCTCTCTCATGGGAACATAACCCCAGAGGAGTGGCAGGAAACCTATGCCCACTCAGACGTGAGGTTACCTGCAGCCCAGTTACTTTCTCCAGCTCCCTCAGGGCTGTGTCGGTGTCGTGGACCAGGATGGTGACCATTCCCAAGTCACGGGCCGGCTTCAGATAACCCCCAATGTCATCTAAGAAGACAACCTGAACCCAAAACAGCAGGGACGCTAGCATCACATCATGCAGAGAAAAACTCTTGCATGTGGGAGAATGCCAGAAAGAAGCCCATCAAAACGCACATGGGGGTTCCTTATGAGGACATTAAGAATTCCTTTTCTTTCACTGTAACCCTTTACTTTTAAAATTAAAAGCATTTAATTACATACACATGAACACATAGGTAAATATGTCCCCACATACACCTAATGGTTTCAGCCAATTCTGAAAATGCAAGAAGTTTAGGGGAGGATAGAGACGTATCAAGATGACATTAAACTTCACGTGGGAAAATTGACATGTAAGAACAGACACAGAAAAGGTCTGGAAAAGAACGGTAACAAGGGCAAACAATAAAAGAAACGATGAAGCTACAAAGGGCAGAAGAGTTTGGTACTAGAAAGGAAATAGACAAGTGGCCAGAATTAGACCAAAATGCAAATGAGAATTTTGTTTCTAATAAAGGGGTCATGTCCAGTGGGTGAGGAAGACCATTTAATGGTGCTGGTATGACCAGTTAACTGTTTAGGGAAAAAAGTGGATTCTTACTTCCCATCTTACGCCAAAATAAATTCTGAATGGATCAAAGATTTAAATTTAAAAAGAAAGAAAAATAAAAGAAAGAAAAGGCCCTGAAAGAGAAGAAACTGTGGGTGCATTTATTTATAATCTCAGACAAGGGTGGCCTCGAGTTCTAAGCAGTGCATCCATCCTGCTCTGTCCACCTCTACTTACGCGCAGAGTTCTCAGCACACGCAGGTGGGCAAAGCCCAAGTCCCAGAGGAGAAAAGGCCTGGTTCTGGGACTGGGCCCGGAAGGGCCCCGGGATGGAGTCCAGGGTCTGCTCTGATCAGCTCGTGGGGGAGGCAGGGCCAGTGAGACAGGGTCGGAGATGCTGGGGGAAGGAACTTAACCTTGGTCCAAATGCCTTTCGGAGGTTACAGTCGGGGACACCATAAAAACCGTGTTTTAGGACAGGCAGTCTGGAGACAAGACGAGTGGCAGGCTATAGGGGCAAAAGGTGCCTGGTGGGAGACCGTGGCAATATTGGAGCCCATCCTCACTCCCTCCTTGGTGGGGTGACCCTGACTAGCCCTGTGACCTTGGGAAAGTCTCCCAGAGTCTCAATTTTTTCATAAATAAATGAGGCAGTTGATCTAAGAGATTTGATGATGGTTGTTTTGACCCAGGTCCTTTAAAAGCCACATAAAGGAGCCACATGCCCACCTCTGGTAGAACTTTCTAGACTGAAGAATGGGTTAAACTCCTTTAGGAGAAGTCCTGGCCCGGGAGGAGTGGACCTAGAACGTCCTGCCAGGCCCCAGATGTACCCCTCCTGCTCCCTCAACTTTCCCTTGGTTGCAATATCTCTGCAACATTCTTCTCTCCTGAAAGCAAGTGTCTACGTACCTCACTGGGTCTGGCCTTCAGCGTGTCCAGTACAAACTTGTAGATCCGAGGCTCCGGCTTAGCCATTCCGACCCTGCACGACTCGATCAGGAAGTCAAAGTGAGGACTCAGCTCACACATCAGCTGGGCCAGGCTGCCTCTCTCGGCGCTGTCATCCAGCCAGTTGTTGGTGAGGAGGCAGGTCGCAAGTCCTGTGCAAGAAGACAAAGGGGACCGGCCCGGTGGTGCACTCGGTAGAGTGCGGTGCTTGGGAGTGTGGCGGCGCTCCCGCCGAGGGCTCGGATCCCATATAGAGACCGGTCTGCTCACTGGTTGAGCGTGGTGCGGGCGTGACACCGAGGGTTGCGATCCCGTTACCAGTCACGAAAAAAGACAAAAAAAAGGAAAAAAAAAAAGAAGACAAAGGGAATGACCAGCTACGGAACTCTGCCCTGAGGTGCTCTGGGTGACCCCAGCGGGCCCTGATCAGGGGGCCAAGTAGCATCCTGCTCACATCAGTGCCCAGCTTTCAGGGAATGAGGTGGTAAAGATTCATCTTTCCCCACAAGAACCTCCTGACACAGACACGGGAGAAAGCTGTGTACATTAAGCTTTTGACACCCGGATGGAGACGCTTGAATCCCTTCATCCCTTACAAGTGCAGAGGAATGTCCCAACACCCTCCGCCCATCTCATCAGTGTCCCCACACCCTCAGCCCGTCTCATCACAGTGTCCTGACACCCTCAGCCCGTCTCATCAGTGTCCCAACACCCTCAGCCCGTCTCATCACAGTGTCCTGACACCCTCAGCCCGTCTCATCAGTGTCCCAACACCCTCAGCCCGTCTCATCACAGTGTCCTGACACCCTCAGCCCGTCTCATCAGTGTCCCGACACCCTCCTCCTGTCTCATCAGTGTCCCCACACCCTCTGCCCATCTCATCACAGTGTCCTGACACCCTCAGCCCGTCTCATCAGTGTCCCAACACCCTCAGCCCATCTCATCACAGTGTCCTGACACCCTCAGCCCATCTCATCACAGTGTCCCGACACCCTCCTCCTGTCTCATCAGTGTCCCCACACCCTCAGCCCATCTGATCACAGTGTCCTGATATTCGGTGGCTCATCTGATCCTCACCACCTTTGGGGTGGGCAAAGCGGCTCTTCCCATCCCTTATGTACAGATGAGCAAATCTAAGCTCTGATGAGTTACAAGCCGCCCACAGCCCCCAGTGAAGCCCCAAGGTTCTTTCTAGTCCACGCCACTGCAAACTCTGCCTGACTACCTTTCAAAACACCTGCCATGGGTACCAGGGACTGAGTTCCCATTTCTGTCTTTGTCTGCCTCACCAGTGAAGGTGACAACCAGGCAATGCTGGAAGCAAGATATGGATGCGTTGATGGGGAGACGCTTCCCACGTAATACGAGGGAGGAATTGTGGATGTGGGATGGCTTAGCCACAGCCACACAAGTCTGCTGAGAAGAGAGTGGAACGGTTTCAAGGATGCCTGTGAAGAGCAGGGCACTGTCTTCTGATGAGTGTGATTTCGTGTCTTAGGCTACTGACATGATCTAAGGCCTGCATGAGCCAGCTCATAGCTCGGTGACTCTGACACCCAGAGGCTGAGAAAATCATAGTTGCTTAAAAGGCCTTGCTTTTGAATCACTGTGACAAGAGGTCAGGTCATTCAGGTCATTACTATTAGCATCAGCAGGAGAGAATTTTGCTCACAGGGCAGTCACTGGCATACATTACTTTACTAGTAAAATCATGTCATTTTCCAGTTATTCTTATAGTGTTGTTTTTTGCCATTTGATAAAACTTGTTTCGGGGCCATGCCTTTCCATCATGCCCTTCTATCAAGTCCATCAAGGCCCAGAAGATATGAGATCTCACAACACACTAAATTGTATTCTGACCTAACTCCCCTGAGAGTTCTGATGTGGTTGGGCCAGAGAATGGCAGATAGTGGACCCTTACCCTTCTTTCTAAGAGCGAGAGCTGCCTGGAGCATGGGGTGGTTGATTGTTCTTGCTGAAACTGCCTTGCCTAAGATTTGATTTATTGAGAAATTCTTGGGGAGGCAGATTCCAGAGGCCTCGGAGCGTTTCCTGCAGTCTTCTTCCATGAGCGGTAGCCACTGTAAACATGAATTGACAAGGGACTAAGTTAGTAGGACCATTCTAAAAAGCTTGGCAGTAACTACTAAATCTGAACATGTACATTCCCTGAGACCAACTAATTCCACTCTTGGACACATACACACTGGAAATGTCAACATATGTTTCTCAAAAGCCAGGAACAGAAATGTTCATAGTTGCACTATTCCTAAGAGTCCCAAACTACAAACCACACAAATGCCCACTGGCAACAGAATGGATAGATTATGGTATATTTATACACTACCATAGCAGTACTGCTCCTAAGAACCCTATCCTAGTCTGTTTGGGCAGCTATAACAAAATGTGAGAGGCTGCGTGGCCTGTAAACAACAGAAATGTCTTTCTCACAGTCCTGGAGGCTGGAAGTCCAAGGTCAAGGCACTGGCAGATTCAGTGTCCAGTGAGGGCCCACTTCCTGGTTTGTAGATGGCACTTGCTTGCTGTGTCTTTACATGGTGGCAGGGACTAGCTAGCTCCCTGGGATCTCTTTCATAAGGCACTAATCCCACTCATGAGGGCTCTACCCTTATGACCTAATCATCTCTTACAGGCCATACCTCCTAATACCATCACCTTGGGGGTATGGATTTCGATGTATAAATTTGTGGAAGGGCCACAAACATTCAGACCAAGCACGCCTTAAATGAGAAACTACACAAATGCCCACTGTTATGAGCTGAATTGTGTCCCCTTAAAATTCGTATGTTGGAGTCCCAACCCTCACTACCAAAAAATGAGACTGTATTTGGAGACAGAGTTTTTGTAGAAGTAATTAAGGTAAAATGAGGTCATATAGGTGGGCCTTAATCCAACATGACTGGTGTCCTCATAAGAAGAGGAGACTAGGATACATACAAGCACAGAGGGATGACCATGTGAGGACTCATGGGAGGAGGCAGCATCTGCAAGCCAAGGAAAGAGGCCTCAGGAAACACACGCTCTGCCACACCTTGACCTGGGACTTCCAGAACCATGAGAAATGTCTGTTGTTAGGCCACTCAGTCTGTGGTATTTTGTTATGGCAGCCTGCTATAGACGATATGCTTGTGCCACACCCATTCATATGTTGAAATCCTAACCCCATGGCAATGGTATTAGGAGATGGGGCCTTTAGGAGGTAATTAGGTCACGCAGGTGAAACCCTCATGAAAGGGATTAGTGCCCTTAATAAAAAGACATGAGAGAGCGAGCTTTTTCCCTCCCCCTGCTTTTCCACCATGTGAGACCACAGCAAGCAGATGGCCATTTGGAAACCAGGAAGGGGACCCGCACCAGGCACCAAGCCAACTGGTGCCTTGGTCTTGGACTTCCCAACCTCCAGAACTGTGAGAGATACATGTTTGTTGTTGAAGTCACCCAGCCTACTTTATATTTGTTATAGCATCTGGAGCTGAGACACAGCCCGAGCAAACCCATAAACTCACTAATAGCAGAATGGATTGTGTTACACACACTATCATAGTAGAACTATTTGTAATAGTCCCAATCTGAAAACTATCTGAACACCCGTTGATAGCAGAATGGATACATAGATTGGGATCTATTTGCACAATGAATACTACGCAGCAATGAGAATAAAACTACCTGCAACTGAATGCAAGACACCTATAAATCTCCACATAGAGTGCTGAGTAATAGATGCTAGACACAGCGAAGGAGTTCATCTGTGTGATTCCAAGTATGTAGAGTACAAATGGGCAAAAGTGACCTATTCGGGGAGAAGTCAGGGTGGGAGTCAGTCACTCTGGGAGGAGCAGTGTCCAGAGGGGCACACGGGAAGGACCTACAGTGCTGGTGATGCTTCATTTCTTATCACTCAGTTTGTGGAAATTCATAAGGCTGTATACTGTGTGTATTTTTCTGTCCATGCAGTACACATAAATGGAAAATTTAAAGATGACATTTGTTCCCAAGACCCGACTCTCTCAAAGACAAACCAAGCCTAAGTAAACCTTTACAATGGTATAATTTGTTTTTTCAGATTTTGTCCTCTAACCTGGAAGTTTCCTGGAAGCTACACACAGACTATCAGAAGCCACTAAAGGAGTCTGAATGGGATGCAGGATTTCGTAGGGATAACTGGAAATACATTTTATAGTTCCTTATGTTCATTGAAATATATAGCAGGCCACTCTCTCCTTACCCTCCAACAATGTCACTGAAGCTTTTTAACTGAATAAAGCTCCAGTGACATTTGTTCCCAGTAGCATCACCACAGTTTTTATTCATTGGTTGCCACAATGTGTGTGTGTGAATCTTAAACTGACAGCAGTGCTCCCTGCGTTAATACCACACCTGTCTTCACAGAAAAGCTAGGCTTTTGCTTTCTGTCATGGTGGGTCCATGACAGGAACCCTCTTACAGATAACAATGATCAATTCTGGACAAAATATGAAAAGACATATACCTACTATTTGTGGCCTTGCTCAGCTTTCAGGTATCAGTCATGGCTTTGCCATATCTCTGCCAATAGTTTTTTAAAAAAAATCTGATTTATTAAAATCAGATAAATAATTACTTATCATCAAATTCACATGTTTTAATTGTATGATCCAATGATTCATAGTAAATTTACAGAGTTATGCAAACATCACCACATGCCGGTTTTATCACATTTCCATCCTCTCAGAGTTCCCTGACAGAGGGACGGGTGGCTATAATTCATACATTTAAAAAATACATAGAATGTTTTATCTGTGTGCTTATAGAGTAGATTCTCAACAGCCTTTCTTCTTAGAGAGGCACTCCTTGAAAATTCAAGTGGCTTTAGACCCTGGTTACTTTGTAAAAAAAATAATTGAGGTCATGGTAAAAATAATAACTACTAATTATTGACTGCTTACTGTGTGCCAGGCATTTGCTAAGCACTTTCCAAGCTTCACAACCAACAAAATGTGTAGTATTGTCACCCCGTCCTCAGATGGCAAAATGGGACTTTCAGAGATTGTGTCACTTTCTGTGGCCACACAGTCTGTAAGTGGGAGCTCTGATTCAAACCCTGATCTCTGACTCCGAAGTCTAATCATTACACAGTGACTGAATTAACAGACGCAGTGGCCCTGTCCTA
>NW_007732982.1:0-502 GCF_000696425.1 Galeopterus variegatus | reverse complement strand
GATCTGTGGAAGGCAAATTCTTTCAATAAATAAACAATGTTACCGAGACTCCAAAGGTCCGTTTACTCATTGCTCAATAGCCAAGAATCGAGTGACAAGAGCTGGTGTGAGAAAGGTGGTCTTTAACCAGGAAGCCGGCAGCCTGGGGACTTATGTCTCAAAGACCTTCTCCACATCTCCCAGGTTTGCCAAAGGATTTTATAGGGGTCCGTGGTGGAAAGTTGATTCATGGTGACCAAGTGGGACGTGCAGACATGCTTGAGTGTTTCAGATAATCATCAAGGAGCTTCCCAGGTGGGAGCTGACCACTGTTTCACTTCATTCTCCATGAGCTCAGTTCCTGTTATTCTCAAATAGGATCAGGTTAGTAAGCTAGTAAAGAAGAGACATCAGGGTTAATAATTTTCCTCTGTTTGTGCACAATGTGAGCAAGGGTCATCATGTTCTGGCAATTAGCTGCAGGCTGTGTGGTTTGGGTTACAGGAGAGAACAAGTTTTTAAA
>NW_007732981.1:120151-120694 GCF_000696425.1 Galeopterus variegatus | reverse complement strand
AGTCCTGCACAAGATGGTCATAATCCTTAGCATTATGCATCTTATAGTTTGATGGAGGTATTAAATTTTAAAAATGTCTTGCAAACATCTGTACTAAAATGTAATCAGCCACCTGAAAGTTCCATTTTACTCATCCGATAAGGATCTTGATAGAGAACATGTTAGTAGGTCCTTCCCCACTCATAAGAGAAATCTGGAGAAAGCCTTGCTCAGGTGTTACAGAAAGGTTATTTGATATGCTAATTCTAATCACAGCTGCTTGCATCACTCTGATGAGTATGATCGTGATACCCTCCTGGACTGAGCAGGGAAAAGTACTGAAATCTAATAGTAACAGCTGTGTGTCACGTGCCTAATTTTCTATGGCTGTCCTATATCTGATATTTGAATGTCTGGAATCAGAAAGAGTCATTGGTGATATAGACGTTCTGCTTAGTCAAGGTTAGACCATGCTTCTAGACTCTTGCTGTGCATTTTATTGCCTTTCCATGTGATTCTGAGAATCATCCTTGTCCAGAACTTCCCATGTCGCACTTTGCAATC
>NW_007732981.1:116894-117274 GCF_000696425.1 Galeopterus variegatus | reverse complement strand
GGGAACTATGTGTCTTACACATTCCCTCACTTCATGCAGTGTTTAGCCTGATATCTTTCTTACACAGCCTCACTTTGCTCTGTGTGTAAGATATGCACATTATGAAGCGATATGCCATAGATGTTAAAGGTTAACCATGGAAGGGACCTTAGAGATTAACTAGTATCACCTTTTCATTTTATACATGAGAAAACTGTGATGTGCAGAGGTCAGCCACCCAAGGCCATTGGTGAGAGGGTGGCAGAGCCAGTTTGCCTGACTCCCTGCAAATTACCACCTTCTAAAATGTGGAGAGAAACGTGATGTCAGGGAAGAAGATTTGGGGGTTAGAAATAGTATGGATTGCATATACACTGATGGGAATAATATAGCAAAGAGGA
>NW_007732981.1:111228-111774 GCF_000696425.1 Galeopterus variegatus | reverse complement strand
ACACACACACACACACACACACACACACACTTTACAGTAATACTTCGGGGTTACTTACTTATTCTCTTTAGATAATTTCTTGATGTATTTTGACCAGATAAATGAGAAACATGATTTTCTCTTTATTTCAGTCCCATTCACTCTATTAGAGAGACAGGGAACCCTTAGTTACACAACTTTGTGTTGAATGTAGGACTCAAGCTGTATTGCAACACATATTTCTATCAGCTTTAGTTTGCTCAGTGCTAATTTCCACATTACAAGTAAAGTGTACAAACTTTTCATCCTAACCTCAAAGATTCCAACAATATGACCCCAACCTACTTTTGCAGCCTCACATCTTTCCCAGTACTTTCCTTTCCTTTATCGCAAAACAAATTGGGCTGAATCTCACCCAGACTTCTCCGTCTCTTTGAGTTTATGCTATTCCTTTGAGTATCCTTTAAGTCCTATCATAGACATTATCCTCCATGAAGTCTTTCCTAATTCTCCTAACCTCATTGATTCCCCTCTACCCTGATCTTGATTGTTATTTTAAAGCTCTTA
>NW_007732981.1:106987-109636 GCF_000696425.1 Galeopterus variegatus | reverse complement strand
ATGGAGTGTTTATAACAGATTTTTTGAACAACAAAATACCCCCTGCTGGCCTGAGGAAACTAAGAAACACCACTGATGTGGGGTCCTCTGGCTACCATTGATGGATGTTCGGACATGTGTCCAATTTTTGGTTATTATGAATAAAGCTGCTATGAACCTTCTTATCTATATTTTTGGGTGGACGTATGCATTCGTTTTTATTGGAATATACCCAGGGGTGAACTTGTTGGGTCATAGGGAATACATATGTTTAGCTTTATTAAAAATTGCTGTATGTTTCATTAAAAGTTACACACACAGCTACCTATGACTCAGCCATTCTATTCCAGGTATAGATCCAAGAAAAAATAAAGCATATAGCCACACAAAGACTTGTACATTAATGTTCATAGCAACTTTATTTGTAATAGCAAAGAACTGGAAACAACCTAAACGTTCATCGACAGGTGAATGGATAAACAAATTGAGGTATTGGACATACAATGGAATACTACTCAGAAAAAAAAAGAAAAAAAAACACATATACACATAAACTACTGATACATACAACATGGGTGAATCTCAAAATAATTGTTTGAATAAGAGAAGCTAGACACAAAAGAGTACGTACATACTCTGTGATTCCATGTGTATAAAATTCTAGAAAATGCAAACTAAGCCATAGTGATAGAAAATAGATTGGTGGTTTGCCTGGAGATTGGTGGTGGTGGGAGTAGAAAGGAAGGGATGGATTCCAAAAGGCATGAGGAAACTTCTGGGGGTGGTGGACATGTTCATTGCCTTGAAATGGTAATGGTTTCATTGGAATATACATGTCAAAACTTATCAAGATGTACACATTAAAAATGTACAATTGTACATGAATTATTTTTTAGGTTAAAAAATAAAAAACCTACTGAACAGTTTTCCAACATGGTTGAACCAATTTACACTCCTATCAGCAATATATGAGAAATCTAGTTGTCTACCACATCTTTGACAAAATTTGGTCTTAATCATTCCTTTTAATTTTAACCATTTGGTGGTGGTGTAGTGGTGTCACATTCTGGTTTTCATTTGTATTTTCCTAATGTCTAATGATATTGACCATTTTTTAGTATGCTTAAGTCATTCAAATGTCCTCTTTTTTTAAGTGCCTGTTTCAAGTGTTTTCCCTTTTTTTATTAGATTCTTTTGATTTGTGAATCTTTATATATTCCAAATATTAGTTCCTTGTCATACATAATACATATCTTTTTAAAATCTTCTTCCAGTCTGGCTTGCCTTTTCAGTCTGTTGTCTTTTGTTGAATAGTTCTTAATTTAATGAGGTCTAATTTATTAATCTCTTCTCTTGTTTAATGCTTTTTATATCTTGTTTAAAATTTTTTTAACCTGCTTAAAAAAATTGAAGATATTATCCTGATTTTTTTTTCTAGAACATTATTGCCTTAGTTTTTCATATATACACTATTGTGATTTACTTTCGTAGGGTATAAAGTAGAAAACCAATGCTCCTTTTTATTTTAATGGATTACAATTGACTCAACACCATTTATTGAAAAGACCAGACTTTCTTGCACTGAATTGCAATGACACCTTTGTCACAAATTAGGTGACCAAATGGAAACCATTCCTTGCCTTATTTATGGTTTTCTTTTGCTGAGTTTACAGGTTTTATGTCAGATTGTGCTAATCTCATAAAATAAGTAGAGACCAGAATGTCTTCTTTTTTAAGCTCTGAAACATGTGTACCTTGGAAATTATATAATCTTTAAAAGTTAGAAATACTTAACCTGTAAAGCCATCTGTGTCAGTGTCCAATCAAGAAAACAGAAACCGCTCTGAGTATTTAAAAAGATTGAATTTAATGCAGGGAATTAATTACACGGGTGACAGGAGCTGAAAATTCCACCAAATGAAATTTGCAATATAAGAAACTAGTCCCACTCCTAGACCTGAACACCCCACTGTCAATATTGGACAGATCATCTAGGCAAAGAATCAGCAGAGAAACATAAGATCTAAACAATACTCTAGACCAATTGGACTTGGCAGATATATCTACAGAACATTCCATCCAACAATCTCAGAATATTCATTCTTCTCATCAGCATGTGGATCATTCTCCAGGATAGATCACATATTGGGTCACAAATCAAGTCTCAACAAATTCAGAAAAATTGGAATTATCCCATGTATTTTCTCAGACCACAATGGATTAAAATTAGAAATCAATAAAAAAACAAAATTCTGGAAACTATATAAACACATGGAAATTAAAAAGCATTCTACTTAACGACATATGGGTCCAGGAAGAAATCAAGCAGGAAATCAAAAAATTTATTGAAACTACTGAAAATAATAATACATCGTACAAAAACCTGTGGGATACTGCAAAAGCCTTACTAAGGGAGAAATTTATCGCATTAAATGCTCACTTCAGAAGAATGGAAAGATGGGCCAAGCCCGCGGCGCACTCAGGAGAGTGCGGCGCTGGGAGCGCAGCAGCGCTCCTGCCGCGGGTTTGGATCCTATATAGGGATGACTGGTCCACTCACAGTGCTCACTGGCTGAGCGCAGTGCAGCTGGTCTCAAAAAGGAAAAAAAAAAAATGGAAAGATGGCAAGTGAACAACCTAACACTTCACCTTAAAGATCTAGAAAAACAA
>NW_007732981.1:105473-106977 GCF_000696425.1 Galeopterus variegatus | reverse complement strand
TATTAAGTGAAACAAGTCAGGCACAGAAAGAGAAATATCACATGTTCTCACTTACTGGTGGAAGCTAAAAATGAATAAATTCACACACACATACACACACAAAAAAAACCGGGTTGGGGGGGGGGGAAGAAGACATAACAATTCCTATTCCTTGAAGTTGATACGACAAGCAAACGGAAAGGACATTGTTGGGAGGGAGGGAGGAGAGGGAGAAGGGAGGGAGGTTTCGGTAATGGGCCACAATAATCAACCACATTGTAGAAATTAATTTTTAAAAAGATTAAAAAGAAAGAAACTAGTCCCACTCCTAACCTGAAGGAACAAAAGGAGGAGATGGTGTTACTGGAGTCCTCAGGCCAAAGTCATGTGGTGGAACCATGTTGATGTGACTAGAAGAAGCTGAAACTACAGAAAAGCAGTAACCAGTGTGGGAGGCTCACACAAGTGCTCTTATTAGAAAGGCTCTAGAGGTAGAGTACAATGAGACAAATAATAACCCCTGACTTCCTCCTCCCCCCATTTCCAGCCTCTTGCTAGTACTTTGCATTTCCCAAATCCACCAGAAGCCAGTTGACATGGGAGCCTGGGCAACACAGCCTGCAAGGGCCAGCCTCCCAAGGACAGTGTCTAGCAGGGGAAGGTATAGAGTGACCTGGGAAAACAAAGCTCAGGACTGGCACTCTATCTGAGCCCAGACCCTTTTTATACACTCAGTAATCAGTTTTTCTTCTAATCCTTGGGTCAATTTTGGTTATCTATATTTTCCAAGAAAATCATCTATTTTTCTGAGGTTTTTAAATTATTAGCATAAAATCTTATGTTATATGTTATCATTTAAAATTTCATCTATATTTATAGTTAATTTATTTTCTTATTCTAATTTTGTGTATTCTTGAGCTTAAATATTTTCCTGCATTTGTGACAATTGCCTAGTTACAGGCAATGCCATTTAACATGTTCTTCTGACCCGTGTATATTCTTTAATTTATAAATAGGTCAAGAAGCTGATTCAATTCGGGATCCATTATTTTGGCATGAATCCTTCACATCAGGGGCCATGTAAATATAAATGTCCTTTTCGATGTTAACAGTTATTGTTGACCATTTCCTAGATCCACTGATACATTAGAGGTTGCAAATGCTGAAAAATTAATTTCATCATTTTTTTTTATTTATCACCTGGAAGATTTCTTTAAAGAAAAACTATCCCTTATAACTGTTTGGTCACTATTGGCTATTTTTGACTTTCATTTTTACCCATTTACCCTTTCATATACCTGACTTCCTTCACTGGAATACTTATATTTTCTTTCTTTTTTTTATTAGCATATTCATTATTACAAATTGTAATTCTTTGTGCCCTTTACCTGACTAATCACTTCCCAACACCCCTCCCTTCCCCCTCTCCCACCATCTCTAGTATCCTTAGGTTTGTTTTCTCCTTCTGAGAGTTCAATGTATTATTGTGGTCTTGTCTTCCCTTCCCTTCCCTCCCCTCTGCTGT
>NW_007732981.1:98160-104887 GCF_000696425.1 Galeopterus variegatus | reverse complement strand
GTTGTGTATATATACCACATTTTCCTTATTCAGTCATCCATTGATGGACATTTAGGTTGGTTCCAACTCTTGGCTATTGCAAATAGAGCTGCAGTGAACATGGGAGTGCAGGTATCCCTTTAACACGATGCTTTCCATTCCTCTGGATATATACCCAGCAGTGGGATTACTGGATCATATGGCAGCTCTATCTGTAGTTGTGTGAGAAACCTCCATACTGTTTTCCATAATGGCTTTGCTAGTTTACAGTCCCACCAACAGTGTAGAAGAGTTCCCCCTTCCCTGCAACCTCAACAGCATTTGTTATTCTTGTTCTTTTTAATAATGGCCAGTCTAACTGGGATGAGATGATATCTCAATGTTGTTTTGATTTGCATTTCTCTGATGACTAGTGATGCTAAGCATTTTTTAATGTACCTGTTGGTCATCTGTATGTCTTCCTTTGAAAAACATCTATTCATCTCCTTTGCCCATTTTTTGATTGGATTATTTGTTTTTTTACTGTACGGTTGTTTGAGTTCTTTGTGTATTCTGGATATTAATCCTTTGTTGGATATATAGTTTGCAAGTATTTTCTCCCATTCCATAGGTTGTCTTTCTACTCTGCTGATTTTTTCCTTTGCTGTGCAAAAGCTTTTTAGTTTGATATAATCCCATTTATTTCTTTTGTTGCTTCTTAAGTATTTTCTCCCATTCCATAGGTTGTCTTTCTACTCTGCTGATTGTTTCCTTTGCTGTGCAAAAGCTTTTTAGTTTGATATAATCCCATTTATTTCTTTTGTTGCTTCTGCTTTTGGAGTCTTGTTCATACATTCCTTTCCCAGTCCTATTACCTGAAGTGAGGGAACAAATATTCTTGTGGGGAGGGAGTCAGACAACAAATTGGCAAATAAGGCAATATCAGGGAGTAATATGAATAAAGACCTATTCAGGTCTCTCACCTGAATAGATATAGATAGATAGATAGATAGATAGATAGATAGATAGATAGATAGATAGATAGATAGATAGATAGATAGATAGATAGATAGATAGATAGATAGATAGATAGATAGATAGATAGATAGATAGATAGATAGATAGATAGATAGATAGATAGATAGATAGATAGATAGATAGATAGATAGATAGATAGATAGATAGATAGATAGATAGATAGATAGATAGATAGATAGATAGATAGATAGATAGATAGATAGATAGATAGATAGATAGATAGATAGATAGATAGATAGATAGATAGATAGATAGATAGATAGATAGATAGATAGATAGATAGATAGATAGATAGAGATATTTCAAGTGGAGGTGAAATTCACATAAAATTATTTTGAAGTGAATATTTTAGTAACAGTACATTCACAGTGTTGCACAAACATCACTGATTTGTATTTTTAAAAGGTCGTTCTGGTTGCCATGTGGAAAATGGATGGTGGGTTCCTTGGTCTAAATGTTTGTGTCCTCCCCAGAATTCATGTTAAAATCCTAACCCCTAATGTGATGGTGTTAGGAGGTGGGGCCTTTGGGAGGTGATAGGTCAAGAGGGCAGAGCCCTCGTGAATGGTATTAGTGCTCTTGTTAGAAAGGCCCTAGAGAATTGCCTCGCTCTCCCACCATGTGAAAACAATGAGAGAAGGAGCCATCTGTGAACCAGGAAACGGGACACTGTTCCTGCTGGCATCTTGTTCTTGGTCTTCCCAGCCTTCAAAATAGATAGATAGATATATAAATAGATAGATAGTTATCTATCTATATTTATCTATAGATAAATTTCTGTTGTTTATAAGCTACCCAGTCTAAGGCATTTTGGTGTAGCAGCCCACATGGACTAAGATGCTGGGGGAGCAAGAATACAAAAGAAGAAGCATGTTTAGAGGGCGATGCTGTCTCCAGGTAGATGATGGTGGCTAGGATGGTAGCAGAAAAGATGAAGAGATGTGGATACATGTACGGGACATATTTTTGAGGAAGAGTGAATAGGACTTTCTAATAGATTCAATGTAGCATGTGAGGGAAAATGTAACATATATGAGAGCACTTTGTAAACTGCATAAATTGTAAAATGTTAGCATTCTTATTATGAATAGGGCTTTATGATCATCATAGAGAAAGAGCTGGACTGGATGGTCTCTCAAGGTCCCTCTGGGCCTGAGATCATTGATCCTTTAAAGATGGGTAAACAGCCTTTGGGACAAATGGGAAAATTTATTTGAAGATTTTCTTGATCCTATGCAGTGCCCAAGTGCTTCCAGAGGACAGTCCAGGGCATCCAGATGCTTGGTGAGAACAGGCAAAGCCGTCCTTCCTCCAGCCAGCAGGGCCACGTCATGGCCTGGAGGCAAGCATGGGAACTGGCAGTCCTGGGTTCAGCATCCCAGACACTACACTCTTAAGAAGCAAGTGCCTTGACGCCTAGGCTATCAGGCCTCAGCAATGTCCAGTAAAAACACACTCAGTGGAGAGGCCCCGGGCCAGAGAAGAGAATGCTTCCAGCAGTGCAGTCCTATGTGAATGACTCTTGTTGGCACTGAGGACAGCCCAGAAAGCCATAGCACTTTCCCTAGAATGCTGGGGACTGGAGTCTGAGATCTTGCACAGAAGCGAGGCTCAGCCTCCAACTCTGCCAGCATTCCAAATCATGTTCCGGTGGCAAGGGGCTTCAAGAAAGACCCTTTCCAAAAGAAAGTTTCTTCCCTCCCTGCCTTTTCCTGCTTTCAGGAACTTGCCATGAGTCAAAATCTATTTGGTTTATGATATTTGCAGACTCCTCTGGAAAAAGTGACCTCTTTTTCACATAAGATTTAGCTTTAGATAACTAGGCCTTAACTGGGCTGGGAACCCTCTTCCTCAGCAGAGAGTTACTCACTCAGCAAATAAAAAAGCTGAATTAACTCTTTAAAGTCCCCGAGTGATAATACCACTACTGTTATGATTTGTAAAATGGTCCTTCTTCCATCTGAGAGAACAAAGAGCCCTTATATACCTGAGAACTGTGGTTCTCTAAGTGTGGATCCCAGAGCAACAGCATTACCATCTGCATCACCTGAAACTTGTTAGAGATGCAAATTCTAGGGCTATACCCCTGACTTGCTGAATGAGAAACTCATGGGGTGGGGACCAGAAATCTGTTCTAAAGTGCCTTTAAAGAGGTTTGATGTATGCTCAGGTTCGAGAAACAATGCCTTCGAGAAACAGAGAAATGTAGAATCATAGAAAATCTGAGTAGAGCAATTAGGTGTCCACAGGATCAAATGATGGCTAAAGAAAGTAAGATCCAGAAAGAAAAAATGACTTGTCCTAGAAGACAGAAGACAGGTAACGTTTTGGTCTCTCTGGGTTCACCCTTCTCACAGAGAAACTCAGATTTTTCTTTTGAATTATTGTCTTTCCCAGAAGTTCTAGCTGCTGACTAGCCCATTAACTTTTAACAGTTAACTCTATTTGTTTTTATAAATCTGGTCATTTTATACAGTAAAAAGTATATGACACTAAGTGCATACAATGCTAAAGAAACCTAAAAGAAGGGGTGGCTTAGATTGAGTTCCCTGGAAGCAGACTTGGTAACAAAGAATTGTACACAGAAGGTTTATTGGGTATGCTTCCAGAGATACACCTTTAAGGATTGGTGTGAGGAATAAACTGACCCTTGATATGGTTGTAACTGAGGCCTTAGCCAATCCTATAGTGAGCTCTGAAGCTGCAAAGAGCCTTCAGAATTATCTCCATCTAGAGCAAGGGGGCCTGACCTTTGTATCCCTGCACTAGCCAATCATTGGCTGTGGGTCAACCCTGGGAAGGGCCTTAATCTGGGGCCAGGCAGTTCTCTGCCAAAGGAATTGCCTATGAAGGAACACAGCTGTGAGTCTTCAGCAGCTGGGAGCTGGGTGCATCAGCCCTGAAGTGGGGATCTGGACAGAATCTGAAAGTATTCTCTAGACAAGGCACTCCAGATTTGGGGGGCAGGTCAGAAAAATTCACCTGCTGAAGGTGAAGCCAAAAAGCCCCAAGATGCAACATCAAAATAATCAGATCCTAAAAGAAGGTATGTTTCTGATGAGACTAGAGTACTTATGATCTCCACTGAGAACTTTCAAATCTGGTGAAGAAGAGCATGGTACGTGTGAGAGCTTTCCAACAGATGTGCCTAGGCCCACTGATGGGCAGCAGTGGGCCACTTTTATTGCCTTTGAACCTCAGGGTGGCAAAACAGGATCTGGGATGGCTGGAGTCCCTCTATCAGTTCATACGAATATTGTTGTTGTATGGACACACAACATACAAAATGTTGGGAAGCACTAGCTTATAAAGAAAGTTATCCACTCAGTGCACACCATTATGTCTGAGACAGTGCTGGTGTCACAGATGGAGATGCTGTTAACACAAAGGTCCAAAAGGTACAATCCCTATATGGGCCAGCTGCCAAAAAAAAGAGAGTAATATAGATGTGACAGAAAAATCTATATAAAGGATGATTATTTACAATCATTCTCTCTCTGGGGGCTTCTGAGGATAAAGGAGGCTTTGTTTTCTGTGCACTGACCAGGTATGCTAACTAAGGCAAAACTAGCTTCTATATAAACACATCCTCCAATTCTCAGTGGCATAAACAGAATAGCTTTATTGCTTGTTTACTTCAATCACAATCAGATACTCGATGGGTGTCCTCCCATGGGATGATTGATGGACCACGAGCCCAAAGTCCTTCTGCTGTGAGGCTCAGCTATATCTCTGAGTCTTGGAGTCCTTTCCTCCAGCTGGCAGACAAGAACAAAGAAGGCAGAGAAGACATACCCACTTCTTAATCACTTGGGCCTAGAAGTGACACATCATTTCCGTTCACCTCCGAATGATGGGCACTAGTCTACTTAGTCCACGTGGCTCTACCCAGATGCAAGAGGAGTTAAGGAATGTCGCTCCTGGCCAGAGCATCCTCTGCAAGACCTCCTCATTATGAAAACAGCACAGATCTCAGAGAAACAGCTTGCTATCTCTGATACAGCAAAGAGATGATTGGCAAACCAAGGAGACTGTGGGAATAGGATACATTACTTGGTGTGAGAAAGGATATAGAACTACAGGGAAGATGGAGTTACAAAAACTCCGAGAGAAGAGAGAGGGGTGGGGAGGAGAGCCACCCAAGTTGGAGTTCTGGAGGAGAGAGAATAGATTTGAGCCACTATTGTAGCGGGGGAGACTTTGGAAAGAGACTGTTAAAAAATGTTGCTAAGAGGAGAAACCCTTCAGCAAATAGGGCTGGGCACAGACTTCATGAATATGACCCCAAAAGCACGGGCAACCAAAGGAAAAATAAACAAATGGGACTATATCAAACTAAAAAGCTTCTGCACAGCAAAATTCGTATAACTTCGTATAATGTATGCTATACGAAGTTATTACGAGGGAAAAATAAACAAATGGGACTATATCAAACTGAAAAGTTTCTGCACAGCAAAAGAAACAATTAACAGAGCTAAAAGACAGCCAACAGAGTGGGAGAAAATATTTGCAAAATACATGTCTGACAAAGGACTAATATCCAGAATATATAAGGAAGTCAAACAACTTTACAAGAAAAAAACAAGCAACCCAATTAAAAAATGGGCAAAAGAGCTAAGTAAGCATTTCTCTAAAGAAGATATGCAAATGGCCAACAGTCATATGAAAAAATGCTCAACATCACTCAGCATCCGGGAAATGCAAATCAAAACCACACTGAGATACCATCTCACCCCAGTTAGGATGGCCAAAATCCAAAAGACACTGAAAGATAAGTGCTGGCGTGGCTGCGGAGAAAAAGGAACTCTCTTACATTGTTGGTGGGAATGCATAATGGTGCAACCCCTATGGAAAATGGTTTGGAGGTTCCTCAAACAGCTGAAGATAGATTTACCATATGATCCAGCTATCCCACTACTGGGAATGTACTCAAAGGAATGGAAATCATCAAGTTGAAGGTATACCTGTTTCCCAATGTTCATTGCAGCACTCTTCACAATAGCCAAGAGCTGGAATCAGCCCAAATGTCCATCATCGGATGAGTGGATATGGAAAATGTGGTATATCTACACAATGGAATACTACTCAGCTATAAAAACGAATGAAATACTGCCATTTGCAACAACATGGATGGACCTTGAGAGAATAATATTGAGTGAAACGAGTCAGGCAGAGAAAAAGAAATTCCACATGTTCTCACTCATTGGTGGGAGCTAAAAAAAACAAACAAATTAATTCACCCACACACACACACACACACAAAAAAAAAACCCAGGGGGGTGGGGAAGAAGATATAACAACTATACTTTCATGAAGGTGTTACAACAAGCAAACGGAAAGGACATTCTTGGGGGGGAGGGGAGAGAGAGAGGAGGGAGGGAGGTGTCGGTGATGGGCCATAATAATCATATACAGTGTATATTGACAAAATAAAAATTTAACGAAAAAAAAAAATAAATAAAAATAAAAACCAGTTTTCTTAAAAAAAAAAAAAAATGTTGCTAAGTGTTATGTGGTATGATTTCTCCCTTGTCAAGCAAGGTTCAGTAAAGATTTTGGTGTTGAGTTAAATGGGTTAAAAAACAATAGCTGTTCTGAAATTACATAGTGTGATGGTTGTACAGCCTGGTGAATATACTAAAAACTACTGAACTGTACATTTTTTTTTTTTTTCCATGTCCGGCAACGGATCGCAACCCTCAGTGTTGCCCCCGTACCGGACCGGGGACCA
>NW_007732981.1:41219-98054 GCF_000696425.1 Galeopterus variegatus | reverse complement strand
GGTGTTGCTCCCGCGCCTCGCTCAGTCAGTGAGCGGGAACCGGTCTGTATGTGGGATCCGAACCCTCGGGCGGGAGCGCCGCCACACTTCCCAAGTGGCGCACTATCCAGTGCGCCACCGGGCCGGCCCGTGAACTGTACATTTTTTAAAATGAATTTTATGCTGTGTGAATTGTATCAATAAAAAAATTATACAATAAAAACAGTAGCTACCACTTCTTGAGCACTTCTTTTGTGCCAGGCACTTAACATATTTTGATAATCTCTAATCCTTACTTTACCCTGAAAGATAGGTGTCTCTGTTGTACAGATAAACTGAGATTCACCAGGGTTAAATGGTCCAATGTCACACAAGTGTTAGAGCTAGCATTTACACCCAAGTGTTCTTGGCTGTTCTCTCTAATGCCCCTTGCTGCTCTCTAGTAACAATCACTGCCATTTATTGAGCACCAGGTGCTAAGCTGGGAACTTTGTATGTATAACTCAAATTCTCTCAATAATCCTGGAAAGCTGGAAATATTCTTAACTGAGGCTCAGAATAGACAATAATTGCCCCAACTCAGCTGCTAAGTCGCAATGCCAGGTTTCACATCCTTTCTGATTTCAAAGCCCCTCAATGTGCTTTCATGTGGAAGTCCATTAGTATTGCTCAATTTGCAGTGGCAAACACATCTGTATCTTCTTAAATAAAGCTTGGTTTTCCTTGCCTGATTCAAATCCAGCTAACTTTATGGAGTGTCTTTTAAGTGGCAAGTATTATGCTAAGATGCCTTGCCATTCCTCCTCCACTAATCGAGGTCCATCACCTTTTTTGAAGTTGGATGCAAAGATTCTTTCTCTGAAGTCTATACTAAGTTGATACTAAGAATTAATTCTACCTAATTGTGTTCACATTTATCTCTTAAACAGGAAGATAATTGGTTTGATTATATCAATGCTACTCAAATTGTAGTCCTTAGATGGGTCTAGTATAAGATGTTTGTTGTCAGTACATGTAAGATAAGAAATGAATGTAAGTATTTAGAAACTTTTATAGCAATTTGACATTGCTATGACATGCAATTGCATAATCAATGAGCTCATATCTTGTTTTTTTAATTTTATTTTTTTAGTAACTCATTTTTATTATATTTACAAAAGAATCAGTCTGCCACAGATTGGAATTTTTTAAAAAATTATCCTGTACCACAGATAGTTTGAAAAGCACTGATCTAGACTGGAGGTCAGCACATTCTGGTCCGTGGGCCAAGTCCAGTCCGCCACCTAATTTCGTAAATAAAATTTTCGAAACACAGCCATACCCATTCATTTACATATTGTCTGTGGTTGCTTTCATGTTACAATGGCAGCGTTGAGTAAATGTGAAAGAGACCATATGGCCCACAAAGCCTAAAATATTTATCTAGACCTTTAAGGAAAAAGTTTACTGCCTCCTGCTCTATATCACTGGTTCTCAACCATGATTACATGTTAGGAACCCCTGGGAGAGATTTTTAAAGTACCAATGACTAGGTTCTATCCCCAGAGATTCTGATGTCACTGTGATTGCCAGGGATTGACCCTGAACCTACCAAATCAGAATTCTGGGGGATGGGGCCCAGGCATATTTGAGTGTTTTTGTTAAGTAAATACTCCACAGGTAATCAAAATGTTTAGCCAGGGTTGAGAGCCACTGGTCTAGACTCAAGAGCAATGATTTTCAAAACTGTTACACATGTCAGCATTACATGAAGAAGGTGTCGAGAATAGATTTCCAGTCCCCACCTCAAGTGAGTCTAATTCAGTAGATATCAGATGGATGTGACCCAGGAATGTGTATTTTTAGCAAAACCCCCAAATGCTTTTAGAACAGAGGCCCACACTCTGAGAAACACTGTCCTAATGCAATAAGCACTTGGTTTATGTCTGGACTCCTGCAGAATGACTTAGATTCTGTGACATTTTTTCCTTTTGAAACATGAGGAGAGCAATTCTTCCCAAGCCTTACTTTTCCAGACTATCTGAGTTCTAAATATGTTATCAATGTATGTGATTATGCTTTGTTAAAGTGAAGAATAATGCATATAGAGATGCATATTTACCCTCCCTGAGATATAATCGTTGATCATAATGTACCTTTTTCTGTCTCCAGACAGATTCCAAAAGAATCTCCAGTAATAGAATTCATGCAGCTAGAATAGGCTCAGAGGAGGAGGTATGGGGTTTTATGGGACTTTCTCTGCATCCTTTTATTCAAGTTCCAATAATAATAATGGGAATGAGAAGAAGAAAATAAAACCTTTATTATTCTAAGCAATTCACATAGATTATTTCGATCAATCCTCACATCAGTCCTTTAAGTTAGATATTATTCGTATGCTCATTTTAAAGATGAGGGAGATGCAGCTCAGAGGGATTAAGTAATTTGCCCAAAGTCCCTGATAACCACACTGTACAGGGCAGGGATTTAGGGCCCAAGTTCTCAGGCTCTAGAGCCCAGCTTCTTAAGCACTCTGCCATTCTCCTCTTAAGGAAAAAGTTTACTGCCTCCTGCTCTATATCACTGGTTCTCAACCATGATTACATGTTAGGAACCCCTGGGAGAGATTTTTAAAGTACCAATGACTAGGTTCTATCCCCAGAGATTCTGATGTCACTGTGATTGCCAGGGATTGACCCTGAACCTACCAAATCAGAATTCTGGGGGATGGGGCCCAGGCATATTTGAGTGTTTTTGTTAAGTAAATACTCCACAGGTAATCAAAATGTTTAGCCAGGGTTGAGAGCCACTGGTCTAGACTCAAGAGCAATGATTTTCAAAACTGTTACACATGTCAGCATTACATGAAGAAGGTGTCGAGAATAGATTTCCAGTCCCCACCTCAAGTGAGTCTAATTCAGTAGATATCAGATGGATGTGACCCAGGAATGTGTATTTTTAGCAAAACCCCCAAATGCTTTTAGAACAGAGGCCCACACTCTGAGAAACACTGTCCTAATGCAATAAGCACTTGGTTTATGTCTGGACTCCTGCAGAATGACTTAGATTCTGTGACATTTTTTCCTTTTGAAACATGAGGAGAGCAATTCTTCCCAAGCCTTACTTTTCCAGACTATCTGAGTTCTAAATATGTTATCAATGTATGTGATTATGCTTTGTTAAAGTGAAGAATAATGCATATAGAGATGCATATTTACCCTCCCTGAGATATAATCGTTGATCATAATGTACCTTTTTCTGTCTCCAGACAGATTCCAAAAGAATCTCCAGTAATAGAATTCATGCAGCTAGAATAGGCTCAGAGGAGGAGGTATGGGGTTTTATGGGACTTTCTCTGCATCCTTTTATTCAAGTTCCAATAATAATAATGGGAATGAGAAGAAGAAAATAAAACCTTTATTATTCTAAGCAATTCACATAGATTATTTCGATCAATCCTCACATCAGTCCTTTAAGTTAGATATTATTCGTATGCTCATTTTAAAGATGAGGGAGATGCAGCTCAGAGGGATTAAGTAATTTGCCCAAAGTCCCTGATAACCACACTGTACAGGGCAGGGATTTAGGGCCCAAGTTCTCAGGCTCTAGAGCCCAGCTTCTTAAGCACTCTGCCATTCTCCTCTACGCCTATGTAAAAACCAATCTGACCAGTGTCTTTGTCCATTTGGGTTGCTATAACAAAATATCTTAAACTGAGTAGTTTATAAACAGAAATTTATTTCTCATAGTTTTGGAGGCTGGGAAGTCCAAGATGGAAACACTGTCAGATTCAGTGTCTGATGAGGACCTGTGTTTTGTTTCATAGATGGTAACTCTCACTGTGTCCTCACATAGTAGAAAGGGCAAGGCCACTCCCTAGGGTCTCTTTTATAAGGGCACTAATCCCACAATCTAATCCCTCTTGATCTAATCACCTCCCAAAGGTCCCTACCTCCTAATACCATCACATTGGTAATTAGGTTTTTAACATATGAATTTGGGGGAAACATAAACATTCAGACCATAGCAACCAGGAAAGGAAAGAGAAGGCTCCCAAAATGTCACTCAGTCACCTATGCTTCTTTCTAGTGTAGTATTTGCTCAGGATTTCTAACTGTAGAGCCAAATGCAAGCATGATGTAGGCTGTGCATAATGCAAACATCCTTGGAAGGGCCTTCTTTGTCATTGTGCTGGTTTGCCATTTCTGAAGTCATCCCGTGACCTGACCATGCATTATTTGGGAGTTGTCAGTTGCAAATAGAGCAGAATCCACAGCATAGGGAAAGAAGCAGAAGCACAAGAGAGAGAAAAATCACTGAACATTCCCTCCCACTCTACAGGGGAACATGACATTCCTGGGAATTCAATACTTCTAAAGATTATCTCTACAACAATGGAGAACAAGGGCAGGCCTGGGAAAAGAGGATCTACTTAAGTGAGTTCAGTTAATCTGCTGTAGTGTGTTTTAGTGAGTTTGCAAGAACTGAGATGGCATAATGACCAGCTCTTTAATCCGTAAGATCATGGACCAGCTGATGGTTGGCCCCATTGCAGCTGCTGGAGGCTTTGTCCAGGAGTTGCTGGGAGAAGGCATCCGTGTCTCAGAGCAATGGTTTTTTCCAGTCCCAGCCCCAGGGAAAGGGGGTTGGCTAAAGCAGAGGTCCCCATCCACTCACCTNTGGGGGAAACATAAACATTCAGACCATAGCAACCAGGAAAGGAAAGAGAAGGCTCCCAAAAGGTCACTCAGTCACCTATGCTTCTTTCTAGTGTAGTATTTGCTCAGGATTTCTAACTGTAGAGCCAAATGCCCATGCATCCCTCTACACCTCATGCAAGCATGATGTAGGCTGTGCATAATGCAAACGTCCTTGGAAGGGCCTTCTTTGTCATTGTGCTGGTTTGCCATTTCCGAAGTCATCCCGTGACCTGATCATGCATTATTTGGGAGTTGTCAGTTGCAAATAGAGCAGAATCCACAGCATAGGGAAAGAAGCAGAAGCACAAGAGAGAGAAAAATCACTGAACATTCCCTCCCATTCCACAGGGGAACATGACAGGCCTGGGAATTCAATACTTCTAAAGATTATCTCTACAACAATGGAGAACAAGGGCAGGCCTGGGAAAAGAGGATCTACTTAAGTGAGTTCAGTTAATCTGCTGTAGTGCGTTTTAGTGAGTTTGCAAGACCTGAGATGGCATAATGACCAGCTCTTTAATCTGTAAGATCATGGACCAATTGATGGTTGGCCCCATTGCAGCTGCTGGAGGCTTTGTCCAGGAGTTGCTGGGAGAAGGCATCCGTGTCTCAGAGCAATGGTTTTTTCCAGTCCCAGCCCCAGGGAAAGGGGGTTGGCTAAAGCAGAGGTCCCCATCCACTCACCTTCCTACTCCTTTCACAGCTTCTTCTTCCCCATCCCCTCCTCTGTCTCATTCTCTCAGCTCCAGGGGGGGCGAGCATCCCCTGAGTCACCATGCACTCTAATTTTCTCTTTCCTCTCTCCCTTCATTCCCCTGCCCAATCCCTCCTTCCTTTGCTGTCTTCAGCAGAGTGGCCTTGAGAGCAGCAGGCAGGGCATAGCTGTTGACCTGCTGTTGACCTCTGCCTTCCTGGTCAACCATCTCAGCATTGTTCCCCAGAGGAGCCCAGAACACTGTGGTAACAGGCTGTCATGTGGAAGCATCATTTCAATAAAAGCAACCTTTTGTTGCTCTAACTCAGGGGTCAGCAAACTATGGCTTAATAAAATTTTATTGAAACACAGCCACACCCATTTATTTACATAGTGTCTATGGTTGTTTTCATGCTAACTCGGCAGAGTTGAGTAACTGTAATAGAGACCTCATGGCCTGCAAAAAGCGTAAAATATTCACTCTGGCTATTTACGGAAAAAGTTTTCAGACCTCTGGGTAGAATATTCCCTACCCAGGCTGCCATGGTTCTACTGTGTACAAGTGGCTTAGGTGTGTTTTCATCAGGAGTTTCTTGAGCCTTTGAAAGACATTAGGGAAGGCCATGAACAGATCAATAACAAAAGGAGGCACAATTGTTTTCCTTCACCTACATAACAGCATAGTCACACCCGTAGTAATGAGAGTGTTCCTGCTTCAAGAGAGAGCAAGGGGTAGAGCTCTTATCTGCTGGTTGCAGTGGTACAACAATTCCCCTTGACAACGCCCTTCAGTTTTCTCACCATCAATCTCAGTGATAGCTTCTTAGCGCCACAGAAACAGAAGCAAAATTGTAATGGAAGCTGATTGGTAACTCATTAATACGAATCTCTGTAACTTTTGTCTAAAGTGGGACATACTAACTGGTAAAATGCAAGATTCCTGCAGCCCTTTTTTGACCAAGCCCAGGACAAGGTTCATGGCTTCCTCTTGCTTCTCATCCCTTTCATCTCACAATAAAACTACCTGGGCCATGAGTAGTAAACCCTCCACCCACAGATAATTGGCCGAGTAGTGTTGGGGCATTTTAATTTGGGGCTTAATAATAGTATTAATAATGATGCAATATCTCCTACTACTCTTCTACCATATATTGAAACACAATGTATTCCTTATTCTTTCAGAAATTATGTGTTTTACCTCATGTGGGGGCAACTTGACTGACTCAAAATAATGCCACATTCTACCCATTGCTTCTTCACTTCAAGGCACCACAATGACTATCCCCAGGGTTGGCTGGATGCTGCTCTGTATTTGGCAACAGAACACAGGCAACTGGGGCTCCCTTTGGTCCTGTTCTGGAAGCATCTCTGAAGCACAGTAGTATTCAGATGTCTCAGGGGGTTCCGTCCCAATGCCATGTGGAGGCCATATCACAACTTAAAACAGATCTTCATCATCATTGCTCTTGAAGTTGCCTCTGAACTATTATACCATGCTTCATATTCAATTCTAATCCCATGGTGGCCTCTGAGCCCTCCTAAGGCTCCACTCTCTTTCTCATCCTTAACCTTAATGGGAACTGTTGGTCTTGGGGTCCCGGGGAGAGGCCTCACTGCTTCTCTCTGATGACCTGCTATCTTTAGAACATACCTGCTACTATTGCTGCTGCTCCTCAGAATCCCAGGATGCCATTCATTTATTTGTTTAGTGAGCAGCTCCCATGTGGATGGACTGAACAAGACAGAGTCCTGAGTCTAGAGGAGTCTGCAGGCTGGGCAGGAGAGAAACAAAAACACAGCACTGTCTGAGCACAGGGTGCTGTGGGAACTTGGACTTGGAAGTGGTGGTTGAAGGAGGCTTCTCAGAGGAGTGACATCAAGATGTATTTTAAAAGATGAGTAGGATCCAGGCAAAGGAATCTAGGATAGAGATGGAGTTCTAGGCAGAGGAGCAACATATGCATTGGCCCAGAGGCTTAAGAGAGAGTTATGGATTTGGGGGGGGGGGGGGGGGAGGATGTCTCTGTCTTCCTTGATTTACGGTACATGCAGATGTACCTATAGTGCCTGAGGCTCCAAGCCCTACCAGAAGCCTAGCATCACAGGTGACAGCTGCCCTCCTAAAATCTCAGACTCTGCCTGAGAAAGCTGATTCCTGGTGTTGCACAACTGTGGCACCATTCCTTCCTCCTCCTGATGCCCCTGACACGGACTGGGGGTTCACCTAACCCTGGCCTGGGCTGGCCCTTCCATTAGCTGAGAGATACTTGTCTTTACCACACTGATAAGTTTTGTTATCTCAAAGTTTCAAAATGCCTTTCTCTCACCTTCCTAAGCTCTATGGCCTCTAGGAAAATTAGACCACCCCACCCCCACCCCTGTACTGAACTGCAATGTGCCAGTTCCCCCAGCACTGTGTCTGGACCCTTGGTAGCATTCACTAGGCTCACCTGGGCTCTACATTATTCTCACACCATCATGATTAACTGGTTGAAAACTGTGGTTTCACTTGTCCCCGCATAGCTTTAACTGAGAGAGGCATGAAGACAATTGAGAGTCCCGCCCCAGTTCTCAGAAAGAGAGAACATCTAAAACAGTTAATCTGGGGTTTGTGCTTGGTTTTATGGTTTTCATAAAGTTTGTTCTATTGGTGCCAGCAACATCTGGAACTGGGAGGGTGTCTGGTCATATTGCAGTAGAACGAGGCTCACTTGGCTGGGTTTCCCTTTAGGAAGAGGTCCAGGAGGCAGAGCAGCAGAGAGGGTGCAAGGGCATTGGAGACAGCAGGAGTGGGCAGAAGGCATGTGGTTCCTGCATAAGGAGGGAGTAGCCATTCCATCTGGTCAAGGCAGGAACCAGCAAATAGAGAACTGTTAACTCAAGGCAGGTACTTTGCACTGTTCTGCAACTTAACTCAGTCAGTTCCTTTCTTCCTGTGGTGCCCCACCCTTTCACTTCTAGGCTTTTAGGACCTCTTCTGCCCCAAATGTCCTCCGTGATAGTCCAGTCACACTCTGATCCAGGATGCTGACCCTAAACCTATTTCCCTAGCCTTCTCCAATCAAAATATTTCTAACCATTATATTAAAAAAAAAAAAAAAAAAAAAAAACCCCTGTGCAGAGGAACAGATGCAGGAAGGAGTCATGTCAAAGTAAAATTAGTTTTAAGACAGTAGAATAAGAGTAACTCTTCCTGCCATAAAAATTCCTTTACAGTTATTATGATCGTGTTTTGTTGGTAATATTGTTTTTATTTTTTTCTCTTTCCTTCCAGATTTTTAAGTCCACTATCTCACCAATATTTGATAAATTAGGTCAGAGTTACGTGTTAATTGCTCAAAGTTTACTGCTCCCAGAAGCAATTGTAAGATAGATTCCTGGAGTCCACTGGTATCCAAATAATGTATTTCTAGTATCTCAGTAGCATGGCTGAGAACTTTTGTAAGGGGTAGGTGTAGGATCCCTGAACTTTAACAGCTGGTAAAGATCTTGGTGGTCATCTAGTAAAATCTTCACCCACTGGAGGAATTCTCCCTATGACACTCAGAACTGCTTGATCACTTCCAGTTACAGACACTCACTTCTTTGAGAGGCAGGCTCTTCAGCCTTTGGATGGTTTTGATTGTTAGAAAGTTCTCTTCTTTTCACTGAGAGAAAATCTGCATTCTTGAAGGTCCCTTTGGACCTGTGGAGATACTCTAAATAAGTGTAATCCCATTCCTACATAATAACAGGTTGCCAGCTTTTTGCTCTTACAAACTAGAATCTTTAGTACAATGTCAAATAGAAGACTTAACAGTGGAAATCTTTGTCTTCTTTCTAATTTTAAAGGTAATACTTCTAACATTCCTCATTAAGAACCATGTTTGATGTAAATTTTTGGTAGATAGTCTTTATCAGGGTAAGAATATTTCCTTTTGTTCATATAATTTACTATGAATTTTTATCATGAAATAGGTGTAGAATTTTATAAAATCTTTTTTTAGAGAAAAAGTCTAGTTTATTGAGATATAATTTACATACAATAAAATTTCCATTTTAGAATGTACAGTTCAATGAATTTTGACAAATATATGCCGCCATTTACCACTGCTACAATCAATGCATAGATCATTTCCATCACCCTAAAAATTCTCTCATGCCCCTTTGCAGTCAATCCCCGCGTATCCTTTTTTTTAAAGTGAAAGATTTAGTTTGCTAATATATTATTTAAGATTTTTGTGTGTCCATTCATGAATGGTTTTGTAATTTCATTTTACTTTTTGTACAGTTGAAGGAAACCAAGATAATCCTCTCTAAAACATTGTTGATTGTTGAGCTAAGGAAGGTTAGAACACAGGAGGCCTGCCTGTCCTTTTCTCTGTCTTTCCCTGCTGGCCTGATGGCAGGACAGTAATTGACAAAGACAGAAGATCTTTCTTTCTCTCACCCCTCCCTTCCTGCCTAGATACAGAGAGAGAAATTCTGTCTTTACCAGAGATAGCTCTGAACTCTTATCAGCTCAGCTCCTGGCATCAGCAGGGCTAGGAAAGTCTAGGAACAAACTTCACTTTCCTATACATTTTCCTTCCTACAGTTTCCTGCCTTTGGAAGCGTAAAACTTCTCTGTTTGTCTTGTCACTTCTAAGATCTATGACTCTATGAAAATACTATTTAAGCAAAACCCCTAACACACTTTGGGGAGAGAGAAATGCTTTAAACTGAAACCTCTCCTGTGTGATGGGTACAGAATGTGTTTTTAAAAAAAAAAAAAAAAAAAAAGAACTCTTTTTCCTGTTAATCTGACTTTTATTTTTAGGAGAGTGTCTCAACTAAGAATTCATGATGTCTGAGAAAAGAGATTATTTATTTTCTCCCCCTCACTGTCCTTGTCTGGTTTGGGTATTGAGATCATTCTGGCATCAGGATACATTAAGTAATACTCCTTTTTCTTCTATTATATAGAAGAGCTTTGTAGTGGATTGAATTGTATCTCCCAAAGTTTAATGTGTTAGAGGCTGGATCCCCACCTGACTGTTAAGAGGTTGAGAAATCCTATTATGATCATTGAAAGGTGGGGCCTTGAAGAGGTGATTAAGTTGATGGTTTAATGGTAATCATTGGCATGGTTCTGAGAGCTTTAAAAGGAGAGGCATGAGGAACTATATCTCTTTCTGCTCTGCCATTTTCTGCCATGTAAGACCCCTGCATTGCTGTAAAGCCACCACTGAAGAAGACCCTCAACAGATGTGTTCTCTGGACTTTGGACTTCCCAGCCTCTGAAACTGTAAGCAATAAATTTCGTTTTCTTACAACTTACTCAGTTCCAGATATTGTGTTATAAGCAACAGAAACAGACTAATACAAGCTTCTATAAGATTGGAATGATCTGTCTCTTGAAAATTTGGTAGAATTCACTTGTACAACTGTAGGATATGCTGCTTCCTTTATCAGAAGAATTTTAAGTACTGCTTCAACTTATTTTATAAGGATAGGAATATTAAAGATTTCTATTTCTTCTAGAGTTAGTTGTAAGTTTTAGGAATGTGTCCATTTTGTCTTCATTTTAAAATTTATTGGCTAATGTTGTTCATATATCTTTTTAATCACTGTCATATGTAATATTGTTTAATTGTGCATTTTCTTTTTTATTCTTTATCAATATTCCCAGACATTTAGCAATTTTATTGGCCTTTTCAAAGATTTAACTTTTGGCTTTCTTAATCCTCTCTATTGTATCTTTGTTTTCTATTTCATTGATTTCTACTCTTATCTTCATTATCTCTTTCCTTTCTTTGTGAGTATTCTCATGTTCTGTTTCTAATTTCTTAAGCTCATTACATTTCAGCCGCCTTCTTTTCTGAAACAAACATTTAAGGCTATGAATAATCCTCCAAGTTTTGCTTTAGCTGCATGCCACAAGTTTTGATATGCACTGTTTTTGTTATTATTCAGATCTAAGTAATTTAATATCCAATACAATTTGTTCTTTGACTCATGATTTATTTAGAAGGATGTTTTAAAGTTTTCAAGTGTATGAGAATTTTTCATCTTTTTGTTATTGAGTTATACCTAATTGCACTCATTTCAAAGAATGTGGTGTTTTTATGTACCAAGTTTTAAATTTGTTGAAGCTTAATTTACAAGATTATGATCAATTTTTGGAAGTATTGAGAAGGTGCTCTTGGGGAACAGAATTCTATATATAATCTATATATGTGATCAAGTTTATTAATTGTGTTCAAATCATCTACATTAATATGTTCTTTTGGCATGTGTGACCTATAATATATGAGAGAGATGTGTTAAAATGTACTTTGATGAAAGATTTGCCAATTTTATCTTTAAATTTTATCAATATTTGTTTTCTTTTTTTTGTTTTATTTTTTATTATTTTATTTTATTTTATTTATTGAATCAAAATTGAATATACATATTTTTGGGGTTGAACACTGAGATATGTTGATTAAATCAATATTACTAGCATATATATTGTTACAAATCGTAATTATTCTTTATGGCCCTTGTCCAACATTTCCCCTTCCCTGATTCCCTCCCCCTCCCCCCTCTAATTGCCGTAGATTTCTTCTCTCCTTCTGAAAGAATAATGGTTACTCTGTTAACTTGTTGCCTAGATGATCTGTCCAATGCTGAGAGATGTGATCAGGTCCCCCAATATTATCATAGAGCAGATGCTTCTTCTGCCACTCTGAAAGGGGTTTTGTGGAAAGAGACATCCTCTTCTTTTCTTTGTCTCTGCTGGTGACTCTTCTTGTGTGAATGCACTCCAGTGGTTGGCGGACCATCTGTGTGGTGGCTGTGGCATCTAGCTGCTTTTGCAGCAGCCATGGTTATTGTGGTGGCTATGGTGGGCCACCCATGTGGAGGTGCTGTTTTTGGCATGCTCCTTGGCACTGGCGATATGCCTGGTTGTGGGGTGTGTCTGGTCCCCTTCTCCATGCCTCTGGTCCCTGGGCAGGCTCCAAGGAGCTGGCACCATGTGCCTGGTTGTGGGAGAGGGGTCCACTCCCCTTCTCCATGTCCTGGGTCCCTGGGCAGGCCCTGAGATATTGGTGCAGTGTGCCTGGTTGTGGGAGGGTTGTCCAGTCCCCTTCTCCATGCCCCAGTACTGTGGGCAGGCCCCAAGGCACTGGCTTGGTGTGCCTGGTTGTGGGAGAGAGGTCCAGTTGCCTTCTCCATGCCTCAAGACCCCAGGAAGGCCCTGAGGCACTGGTGCAGTGTGCCTCGTTGTGGGAGAGAGGTCCAGTCCCCTTCTCCAAGCCCTGGGTCCCCAGGTGGGCTCCAAGGTGCTGGCATGTTGTGCATGGTTGTGGGAGGGAAGTCCAGTCCCCTTCTCCATGCCCTGGGTCCCTGGGTGGGCTCCAAGGTTCTGGCATGTTGTGCGGGTTGTGGGAGGGTGGTCCGGTCCCCTTCTCCATGCCCTGGTACTGTGGGCGGGCCCCAAAGCACTGGCTTGGTGTGCCTGGTTGTGGGAGGGAAGTCCACTCCCCTTCTCCATGCCTCAGGTACCCAGGCAGGCCCTGAGGCACTGGTGCAGTGTGCCTGGTTGTGGGAGAGAGGTCCAGTCCCCTCTCCATGCCCTGGGCCCCCAGGTGGGCTCCGAGGTGCTGGCATGTTGTGCCTGGTTATGGGAGGGTGGTCCAGTCCTATTCTCTATGCCCTGGGACCGTGGGCAGGCCTCAAGGCGTTGGTTTGGTGTGCCTGGTTGTGGGAGAGAGAACCATTTTCCTTCTCCTTGCCCCAGGTCCCTGGGTGGGCTTCGAGTTGCTGGCACATTGGGCCTGGTTGTGGGAGAGAGGTCCAGTCCCTGACTCCATACCCCGGGACCCTGGGTGGGCCCCAAGGCGCTGGCTCAGTATGCCTGGCTGTGGGAGAGAGGTCCAGTCTCCTTCTCCATGCCCTGGGTCCCTGGGCAGGCCCCAAGGTGCTGGTGTGGTGTGCCTGGTTGTGGAAGACAGGTCCAGTCCCCTTCTCCATGCCTCAGTTTCCCAGGTGGGCCGTGAAGCGCTAGCTCAGTATGCCTGGTTGTGGGAGAGAGGTCTGTTCCCCTTCTCCTTGCCTCAGGTCTCCGGGCAGGCCCCAAGGTGCTGGCGTAGTGTGCCTTGTTGTGGGACGGGGTTCCAGTCCCCTTCCCCATGCCTTGGGTCCCTGGGCAGGCCCTGATGCTCTGGCACAGTGTGCCTGGTTGTGGGAGAGAGGACCATTCCCCTTCTGTTTGCCCCAGGTCACTGGGTGGGCTCCAAGGTGCTGGCATGTTGTGCCTGGTTGTGGGAAGGTGGTCTGGTCCCCAACTCCATACCCCGAGTTCCTGGGTGAGCCCCAAGGCACTGGCTCAGTAAGCCTGGTTGTGGGAGAGAGGTCCGGTCCCCTTCTCCCTGCCTCGGGTCCCTGGGCAGGCCCCAAGGTGCTGGCGTGGTGTGCCTGGTTGTGGGAGGGGGTCCAATACCCTTCTCCATGCTTCGGGTCCCAGGCTGGCCCCAAGGCACTGGTGCAGTTTGGCTGGAAGTGGGAGTGAGGTCCGGGCCTCAGATCCAAGCCTCCAGTTCCCAGGCAGGCCCCAATGTGCTGGTGGTGTGCCTGGCCTGGAACTAATTTTTTGTTCTTTGCTTCTAACATGGGGGAACTTCCTGTGGGAACCAGTACTTGAGCTGTGTCATTGTTTAAATTGCTACTTTGCTGCTGTTTCCCTAGGGAAGGATTTTTGTGCAGCTCAGGGTTTAATGGTTGACCTTATAGGTACTTCCGGCTGTTCAGAGATTTGGTGGACCTGTGTTCTGTAGAATCTCTGGTCTGGGCCTGAGTTTTTTTCATCAAACTGCACCCCATGCAATTTTGCATTCCTGACCAGTCTCCTCTGAGTGGTCCTGTGCTGATTGGGGGGCAGATCAGCTGTCCTTGCTGTGTCCCAGTGTTCCCCTGGTGGGCACATCTCCCCCACCACCCATGCTGCAAACACTTCCCATGGGACGGGCCCTGTGCTGGTCCCTTGCACTAACTCACCGGCCTCTGAGTGGCTCCCTTTTTTCAGCTGTTCTGGCTTCTCGTTCTTGTGTGGGTCCACATGAACCCTATTAGTGGTCTTGCTGTCCTAGGGGCTGCCAAGTCCCTCTTATCTCCTGCTGCCTCCAAGTAACTCCATCTGAAGGACACAGCTGTGGCTTCTGCTGGCTCCTGCTCCATACGCTCAGCAGCTCAAGCCTTAAAGCAGCTGTGGCCCAAAATCCTCAGAGCAGCTTTTTCTTTCTCTCATTATAGTTTCTCCCGCCTTTATGAACTCTGTAGGTCTCTCCTCCTCTTCCCCTGAGCTCCAGCGGCCCTGGGTTGGCTGATGTTACATTTTTAAAGTTGTAAATTTGGTTGATTTGTGGGAGAGAGTGGCGCTGTGGACTGTCTGTTCTGCCATCTTGATTGGATCTCTCCCTCAATATTTGTTTTATATATTGCTTTATATGCCTCCTTTGTTTTACCGTAAGCCCAAACTCAATATCTTGACATCAGTACAGCTATTGTTATCTGTCCTCAGGGCAATCCCACCTCACCTGGCTGCCAAAGCTTTAGCTCACTTTTTTTTTTTTTTAATGGATGGAGGGCCCTTGGAAGACCTCCCTTCCTTCCTGAAAGATCAGCAATATCTCTAAGAATGCATTCTATTTAGGATGTAGTTATTCTGTGGGAAGGGTATCTTACAATACTAGTAGCCATAATTTCAGAAGTAAAAGTCTATTAAATGGCTTCTTAATCATTTCAACCCTGTTATTTAGAGCATTTTCTTAAGGAAAGAATACCAATAAAACAGTTGATGTCTCTTGTTTGCTTGTAACAATGCTGACTGAATGTGTACAAATTTGGGTTACACAGGCATTTGTGTGGCCCACAGTATCACACACTAATTATTTTTCCATCCCCAGTTGAGTTCCTCTCAAATTACTGATGTGTCAGCTCTTCTCTGGTTCCTTTACACCCCAGGCTCCCTTATCCCAGATGGTAGTCTCACCATCTACTTTACAATGTTCCCTTTATTTTTTTCACAATCTTCTTCTGTCTAATAGGAAGATATGTTCTTTTCCTTTCCAATGTTAACTCCTCCACTTGTGTTTTTGATCTCACCATTCCTGTTTCCTCCAGCCTGTGCCCTCTTAGTTATCCCTTCTTTAACCTCCCTCTTTTCAATACAGTCATACCTCAGAGATAGTGCAGGTTTGGCTCCAGACCACCACAAAAAAAAAAAAAAAAAGAATATTGCAATAAAGTGAGTCACATGAATTTTTTCATTTCCCAGTGCATAAAAAAGTTATGTTTTTTTTAAATGTTGTAATGCTAAAAATTGCTAGTGATTGTCTGAGCTTTCAGCATGCCAGATATTTTTTCTGGTCAAGGATTTTGCCTCAATATGATGGCTGCTAACTAGTCAGGGTGCTAAAGGTAGGGGTGGCTGTGGCAATTTTAAGACAACAATGAAGTTTGCCACATTAATTGATTCTTCCTTTCATGAAAGAGTTCTCTGTAGCATGCAGTGCTGTTTGATAGCATTTTACCTACAGTAGAACTTCAAAATTAGAATCAATCCTCTCAAACCCTGCCACTGCTTTTTCAACTAGGTTTATGTAATATTCTAAATCCTTTGTTGTCATTTCAACAGTGTTCACAGCATCTTTACCAGAAGTAGATTTTACCTCAAAAAACCACTTTCTTTGCTCATCCATAAGAAGCAACTCTTCATCCATTAAAGTTTTCTCATAAGAAAGATTGCAGCAATTTCAGACACATCTTCAAGCTCTACTTCTAGTTCTAGTTCTCATGCTATTTTCACCACATCTGCAGTTACTTCCACTGAAATCTTGAACCCCCTCAAAGTCATCCATGAGAGCTAGAATCAACTTCTTCCAAACTCCTGTTAGTGTTGATATTTTGACCTCCTCCCATGAATCATGAATGTTCTCGATGGCATCTAGAATGGTGAATACTCTCAAGAAGGTTTTCAATTTACTCTGACCAGACACATCAGAGGAAACATTGTCTATGGCAGCTAGAGCCTTAGGAAACATATTCCTTAAATAGTTAAGATTTGAAAGTCAGAATAACTCAGTCCATGGGCTGCAGAATGGATGTTGTGTTAGCATGTGTGAAAAACAACATTCATTTCCTTGTACATTTCCATCAGAGCTCTTGGGTGATGGTGACCAGGTGCATTGCCAATGAGCAGTAATATTTACGAAGGAATCTTTCTGAACAGTCTTTCTCAACAGAGAGCCTAAAATATTCAGTAAACCATGCTGTAAACTTGTGCTGTCATCCAGGCCTTGTTGTTCCTTTTATAGCACACAGGCAGAGCAGATTTAGCATAATTCTTAAGGGTCCTAGGACTTTCAGAATGGCAAATGGCTTCAACTTAAAGTCACCAGCTGCATTAGCCCCTACCAAGAGAGTCAGCCTGTCCTTTGAAGCTTTGAAGCCAGGTGATGGCTTCTCTTTAGCTATGAAAGTCTTAAATGGCATCTTCTTCCAATAGAAGGCTGCTTCATCTACATCAAAAATCTGTTTTTTAGTGTAGCCACCTCCAGCAATGATCTTAGCTAGATCTTCTGGATATCTTGCTGCAGATTCTCCATCAGCACTTGCTGCTCCACCTTGCACTTTTATGTTATGGAAATGGCTTCTTTCCTTCAACCTCATGAACCAACCCCTGCTAGCTTTAAACTTTTCTTCTGCAGCTTCCTCACCTCTCTCAGCCTTTACAGAACTAGAGAGTTGGGACCTTCTCTGGATTAGGCTTTAGGTTAAGGGAATGTTGTGGCTGGTTTGATCTTCCATCCAGACCACTAAACTTTCTCCATATCAACAATAAGACTATTTCACTTTCTTATCATTCATGTGTTCACTAGTATAGAGCTTTTAATTTCCTTCAAGAACCTTTCTTTTGCATTTACAACTTGGCTAACTATTGGGCACAAGAGGCCTAGCTTTTGGCCTTTGTCAGCTTTCAACGTCTTCCTCAGTAAGCTTAATCATTTCTAGCTTTTGATGGAAAGTGAGAGACGTGTAACTCTTCCTTTCACTTGAACACTTAGAGATTATTGTAGGGTTATTAATTATAACTTCAATATTATTGTATCTTAGGGAATTAGAGAGGCCCAAGAAGAGGGAGAGAGATGGGGAGACAGCCAGTCAGTGGCATAGTCAGAACCCACACATTTATTAAGTTTGACATCTTACATGGGCACTGTCTGTGGGACCCCAAAACAATTACAATACCAACACCAAAGATCACTGATCACAGATCACCATGAGAGATATAATAATAATGAAAAAATTTGAAATATTGTGAGAATTACCAAAATGTGACACAGAAACATGAAGTGCATACATGGTATTGGTAAAATGGCACTGACAGGCTTGTTCAATGCAGGGTTGCCACAAATTTTCAATTTGCACAAAATCTGCAAGGTGCAAAAATGTGAAGCACAGTAACAGTGTATGCCTGTGCTTTCTTTCCCTTAGTTCACAAACACTTTCCTGTGGTCCTAATCCTGTAATTATCCAAATTTGACCTCCCTTTGCCTCTTCACATATAGGGATAGTAATGGATTCTCATTTGTTTAGATTATGGGCACCTGGCATTCTTTCTTGGTTTCCTTATCTTGCCCACTGTTCTGGAAGTGTCCCATTCATTAAAATTTCTTTCATTTGAACATCTGAGTGAAATTCTGCCTTCTTCTGATAATACCCTATCTGACATAACAACTGGGAACCTTGTTGAGTTACTCAACTGCTCTGAAATCCAGACTCTTAGTCTGTAAGATGTATGTAATTTTACAGGATTCTTCTGTGGGTTCGGTGAAAAGAGAAAAGGAAAAATCTAGCTCAATCAATTCTCGTGATGATTATTATGTCTTCAAATACTGAAATTGTTCTTTCAAAGGTCACTATTTACCAAATCCATTGACATACACCCTTAGGAAAACAACGTAGGAAGCTGTTTAAAAACTAGAGGTAATAGAAAATGAGGACCTGAACTCAGGAAATCAGAATTATTAGTGTTAAGTACTTCACAGAGTTAACCTCCTTCGTGCATTCACACCCAGATAATGTAGCCTCCACACGTGGATCTGCACTGCAGCCTTTTCTGACTACACAGACAAAATGGGCTCATTCCCTGCTGACCCCATCTGAGCCATCCAGAGTAATTTTTTTGGTTTGTTTTCTAAAGACAGTTCTATTGAGGTGCAACTGATATGCCCCGTAATAAACTGCACTTATATATATTATGTAATTCATAAGTTTTTTTAAAAATTTAAGTATAGCAAAATACATATAACACAAAATGTATTACTTTTTCAATTGTGTACAATTCAATAGTGTTAAGTATATTCACATTGCTGTGCAACCAATCTCCAGAACTCTTTTCATCTTGCAAAACTAAAACTCTATACTCATAAAACAAAAACTCCCCATTTCTGCCCACCCCAGACCTTGGCAATCACTATCCTACTTTGTTTCTATGAATTTGACTACTCCAAATACTTTACATAAATGGAATCAAACAGTATTTGTCTTTTTGTGACTAGCTCATTTCACTTAGTATAATGTGCTCAAGGGTCATCTGTGTTATAAGCATGGGTCAGAATTTCCTTCCTTATTAAGGCTGAATAATATTCCATTGTATGTATATAACCCATTTTTTTTATCTATTCATCTGTCATGGATACTTGGGTTGCCTCCACCTTCTGGAGAGACTTTGCATTAGTGTGTATTTTCTCACTCTTTAGCCTAGTCTGACCTTTGTCAATAAAACATAGCACATGTCATACAATAGACCCTCATAAGAATTGCATTCATCTTTTACTGCCTGCTTAGTGTATGATTGTTAGGTCTTCCGGGTGTGCCAATTCTCAATAATCTTGAATTCTTTTGTCAGGATGAATCTCACTGTCTTCAGCATTATAGTGCTGGCTTCAGGAAATCTCTCTGAGATCATTGTCACCTTCACTTTTGCTCTTCCACACTGCTTTTCTGTTTTGTTTGTTTGTTCCTTTTAAGTATGAAAACAGCTCAGGGCCTGTGGATACCTCTCTGATTAGGCATTTCTGGGTCAAATTAATTTCCCTTTCTATTGAGAGCTGGCAGGCCTATAATATACTGAGAATAAGAATGCTATTTATTTCTAGCCAAAGAGATATATGTCATAGATTTCCTTTTAATTAATAGTGACTGGGGATATTTTCATGTCTCTGGATGAATCCTTCCTGTCCAGAGTCATTATGATTCACTTGGGAAAGCAAACTGAAATTGTACGTTGCTCACAAATGTTTGAAAAGAAGCCACTTCATGCTCAAGACAGGAAATCACAGGCTTGCCATGTGGATGGTCTATTTGAGGGCTCTTGGCTTTGAAATTAATGTATATCCAGTTTAGCATCAGTGTGAGCAGTGTTTGCATGCCACTAGGTGAGAGCTTACCCCTGCAGAACCCTTCATGCCACCCCTTACTGGATGGGTGAGCATTGTTAGTCTCATATGATCACCTCAAACAGGCCAAGTTGGTTTTGATTTTTAAGTTTTCCACTTCTTTGTGGCTTATGCCATTCTCTAAGAATCTAAATTCTGTGATAATAGAAGCTTCTGTAATGCCAAACACGAGAGCACATTCTGTATTTCACCGGTCTAAGTCTAATTTGAGTACCCAGTAATTTTGAATTACATGACTAATGAACCAGTTGTCCTGCTGTGAACCTATCCTTTGCAACCCTGAGTGTGGGTGGAGGGTAAGGGCTTCTTCCTTGGGTAGAGAGGGGACACAGATGTCCTGGAGGAAGCATGGAAATTTCATAAATAGAGGGAAACAAAAGAAAGAATTGTACAAATCTCCTCAAGAGGACTTAGCTAAACAGAAAGGTCTGGAAATGCCTCAAGCCACCATTCCTGAGAAGCAAGAGCAAGAAGAATGAAATTGTAGTGGAAGATTTCTGAAGGACTTGATTTAGAAACCTTTGAAAAACTCAGAACTGCTTTAATTGGGGCCAGGACCTCAACCCGAGAGAGATCTGACACACAAAAACTGTAGTGAGGTCACTTTGCCCACTGCTGCAGCTGGCTTGGCTGTTGCAGGCAAAGCAGTCTCATTCCTAAAGACATAAAAGTTTCCTACACATACACCACCTTTATGTAATTTTCAATATTTGTAGAGTATACCATGGGCTCCTCACTGCTTAATCAGTTGATCTTCACTCTCTGTTCTCTTTTTCCCCTTACAAAGGATCTATTGAAACTCTGGGTCCAGCCTTATCTGTTCCATTCTTGGGTGAGTGTTTCTTAATCTTCTAGCTCCTGATTTGACAAGAACATTAGGAAAGCAAAGGAAAAAGAAAGAAACACAGCACTCTGCCTCGAAGGGCTGACTGGTAAAAGAGAACAAGGTAGCGCATTCCCACTCGATGAACCAAGAACTGTTCAAATTTAAATCTTATTATAAACTTCCTATTGCCTCCAGAACACCTACATATAATAAATACTTGCAGGAGGTCACAGGCCTGGTTCTGTAAACCAGTAGTGAGAATACATTTAGGGTCCTGGTCCACGGCATTGTTCTGGTTGAAAGAGGTCATGGACATGCAGATGTGAATCTATGCCTGAGAGGCTTGTTTTTCCAAGGTCTAAAGTTCTAGAACATTGCCTTGACCGACTAAAACTTCCAATATAAAGGTTACTTGATTAAATTACATTATCAGAACATATTTTGTGGACATGCAGATGTGAATCTATGCCTGAGAGGCTTGTTTTTCCAAGGTCTAAAGTTCTAGAGCATTGCCTTGACCGACTAAAACTTCCAATATAAAGGTTACTTGATTAAATTACATTATCAGAACATATTTTGCACTAATACTGCTCAAAGTTCATATTAACTGGTGGGCTTTGATTTTTGCCATTTAGTTAATTAACTCCACAGGTTTGAATCCAGCTCTATGGAGCAAAGGCATAATCTATCATACTTTTAAAAAACTGACAATCTTCACTGTAGATCATTAGCTTGTCTGACATTTCAACTAAGCTTCATGTGAGTTTACTCTAACAAATTGTAGGTCTTGGTTTATCAATCTGATATTTTATAAGAGGAGCAGAATCTGTTAAGAATAATGTAATAATAATGACTGTTTTCAGGCCACCATCAACTGTTGGCTTGAACACTACAATACTAATCTCCACATAGCAACCAGAGTTGATTGCTCTAAAACTTGAGTCTGATTATGTCATTCCTATTTTCACAACCATTCAGTGTTTCCCACTGCCCTTGGGATAAAGTCCAAACTCCTTGACATGAGGTTGCAGAAGAGCAATTGGACAAGCTTAGCTAAAAATCCCTTGGCCTACTCACAAGTTTCAAATGAATTGAACACTCTTTAGACCACACACTTTAGAAAGGGAGGAGGGAGCTTACTTATTGGTGATATTAATCTAAGAGATGGAACTGGTACCCTCCCTGTCACTCTCATTCCTCTCCCACAGCACCAGGGCAGAATGCTCTCGAGGATTGGGTATTCTTTCCCTCCAGATGAATTTGGCTGACAGCAGATACTGTGTTAACAGTTCCTCCTAGACAATGGACCAGTGCCAGGGTCCCCAAATGTCCATCTTAGGAGAATTAGAGGAGTGGGGTTGAGTCAGGGCATAATCCAAATAGCATGTATGTTACACCAGCCAGCAAAAGCCTGGTCAGTGACTCAGCCAGTAAAGGTCAAACTAAGATTGGCTCAAATATTAAGAAGTCAGACTTAGTAATTGCAATCGTTCTTCTGACTAGGTCTCATTGAAACATATAAAATTACCTCTTATTCATTGTATATACAAAACGTATTCATTTTCTGGACCTACATATCATCAGAATGACTTTTATAACATTTTTCCTGTTTTGCTTGAGTTTCTGTCAATTACAACCAGAGTCCTGACAGATTGTAATTATTTAAAGTAGCTTTAAAATGACCTCGATGCACACTGTCTGCCATAGAGAGTTCATGGATTTGTGTTCTCCATTATACTGGACTCTGCAGACAATTGGGCCCTGTTGCCAGAAAATAACAACTATTCTTAAAACTAAGATCATCGTTTTGAGCAGTTGGTCTCTGAATGTTAATTTGTTCATCCTGTAGGAAGCATGTCATTTATATGACAACAATAAAAGTGCAATTTAATAAATTACCTAAGCAACACAATTTCCTACTATTTCATCCTTATGGCTTCACTGGGAAGCTATGTTGTCCCCCAACTAGTCCTTCCATTAGAGTGTTTTTGAGATTTTTCCACATCTTTCTCTTGGCTAACTCTGTAGGAGCAGATATGGCTATCCCTTCACATCAAAGTCTTAGCTGACTTGCACAGAAGAACATAACCTTCTAAGGAAGTGGTTCTCAAATTTTAGCCTGTATCAAAATCACCTGGAGAGCTTAGTAAACCACAGATTTCTGGGATCTGCATCTGAGATTCTGATTCAGTAGGTCTGGAGTGGGGGATCCAAGAATTTGCATTTCTAATAAGTTCAGTGTCATCAAAGATACCCACACTAGTGTAGACCCCTACTAGACACAATTTGTCTTCTTGGCTTTTCATAAAAGCCTTACAGGGAGAGGTGCTCTACATGGATGACTGTCAATCAGCTATCGGCATATTTACTCTGCTAGACTAGGGGGTCTCAAACTCAAATGCATGTAGGGCCAGGGAGATAACATAAAGGTATGCAGTGTGGGGGTGGGGAAATAGAAGAAGAGGAATGTGTACATTCACATGCATTCACTGTGTAAATGGCAGGCACTATGGCAAAATGGAGAGAGTGTGTCCCACCTAAAGGACTATCATTCTATAGTGTGGTGGTTGTGATCACAGAGCCTGGAGCAGGTTCCTCCACTTACTAGCTATGTGACAAGGTTAAGCAGTTTCCTAACCTCTCCATGCATCAGTTTCCTCACCCATAATATCTGGATAATAGAACCTAGTTATAGGGTTGCTATGAGGAATAACATAAGTACATCATTTAGGAGATAAGGTATTTATTACTATATTATAATAACAGAAAAAGCTTATATAGTACTATTTACCCAGCACTAATCAAAGTGTAGTACACTTGTTAATTTGTCTAATCTTTACAGTAACCTATGAGATAAGCACAATTATGAGCATTTTATCAATAAGTAAATTGAGGCACAGAACAGTTAAGTAACGGGCCCAAGTTCACACAGCTGGTAGGCAGCAGAGTTGGGCAGCAAGTAGGCAGGCCAGCTAGAGTCCTGCTTTCACCACCACACAGTCTAGCACAGAAACAGCACTTTTGCTCTGTGAAGAGCAGCAGCCACTGAACTCCAGCTGGTTAGTACCATGTGGAATATGAGTTCAGTTTTACCTGCTCATTCGTATTTGTTTTTCTTTAAAAGAAACTAGAAATCTGAACTTGTGTTTCTGTATGAAATCTGTTGTTTTAGCATGGCTCAATTTTTAAAATTGCTGAGTAGGTCAACAAGAACACATCCTTGGGTCACTTTTGGCCTGCAGGCCACAAGCTTACAAGATCGGCCCAAGCTCTACATCCTGCTGGAGGTGTGGAGAGGGTGATGTGGAGGCCAGTTATCTTGCTGGACATGGCTGGAGCAGAAGCATTTCTTCTGCAATGCCAGGTACCGTGGCCACCTCACAAGTCAGTTTTTTCATAATACTTCATAGAACACTTCTCCTTCAGTAGCCTCCTCTTTGTGCCAGTCGTCTCCCAGCCCTTCTCTTTCCTTCCTGTCATGTTTTCTCAGACTAAGACCATGGAAATGCCTCACTTGCCTACATTGTACCCAATTCTTCTCTACAGGAACACTGATCCCTCCATTCTTAGGGTAGATAATTACTACAGTTTCTAAAAGCACAAGAGAGCAATGTCAGTAGATACTATTTTCATTGAACTCATTTGTCACTTCTTAAAAAATTCCTTTGATTCTGAACTCTTTTTATGTAAAATAAGCATCTCTCTAAATTGCCAGTGCAGGTACTTGAAATGTACAGTTCTGCATAATGTGGTTACTGAATGCAAGGCACACTTGAAGAGTAAGACCACAAAACCAGATGAATCAGTCTTTCAGCAGAAGAGCCATAACCATGGCTTGAATTACAGTTCACATGTCTGGCCTGTCCACTCAGAAACACTAAGGTTAGATACATGTCATGATGACACAGCATTAATTTTCTAAAATAGAGGGTATTTGTTCCAGCTGGATCTTATTAGTGATTTTTTTCTATTTTGAGCTTGGTCACTCCCAGGCCAACCTCCCAGGCTGAACTTCTGATAAGACCAAAAAAGTCTTTTCCATATACCAACCCTGCTGGGATAATTGATTGACCACTGAGCACCAGTCCACCCTGTGGTGGAAGGAGAAGAGGTCCTCTCACAGAAGAGCTATTACCTGGGATCAGACCCTGAAGCAAGATATGCTGAATTAAATAACTCTTTTTTCCAAGTTTCTATGGTTGGAAATGTCCAGTTTCACTTTTTAAATTTCAGCCTTACTCCTACATGCAAAATGAATGCCACATTCAGCATTTGCATTTCAGTCTATGAAATACTTGCATTGCTTTTCTGAGTGTAGTATGTTCAAGCTCACCAGCTGAGATACTCCCTGTGGAAGAACACTTAGGAAATTAATGACTTGCACTTTGGTTTAACTCCTCAAACATAATCTCTTCTGTTGAAGTTTTAAGGCATTTAGTGTTGCAGAAGGGTTCATTGAAGCCGAGAGAGAGGAAGACCAGAGGGAAGCAAAAAAAGACCAGGGAAACAAAGAGGGAAGATGCTTCCTAATCTTAGATAGGCCTAAAAATATAAGCTTTGAAAGTTTTAGCTGCTGTTGGCTTCTATTTCATTTGCATATAATAATTACTTGTTTCTAGGTGCCCTACCATACAAAATATAATTATGGTGGTTAATTTTCACAATTTACTATGATGTAGTCAAATTTATTACAAAAACTTCACACAAACCCATCAATTGTTGAATCTCTTCCTGGACTCGGACACATGTGGATGTCGAAGTTAAAGGGAAGACCCAAAATACCCTGGAGGAAACCTGCCATTTTTCTATGGTACCCGTGATCCAGGTCTGGTTCTCAGCTTTTCAAGGTCCAAAATGCAAGCGTTTTTGTTCACACAGAGGTGACTGAACTCAGGGGGGACTAATTATATCGAACAACTCACAAGAAACCAGATGCTGATATATATAGTCTCTGTGAGAAAATCTGAATAACCACATTAGCTGGTCAGCACAATCTTTTCTCTGTTGGAAAGTCTACATGGGAAGCCAAATTATTATCAGGAAGTTACTTGATGAGCCTGGAATCTGAGCCAGGGAGTGAGATGAGGCTCTTATTACTGCATCTGTCTCCATTGCCCCAGGAGACTCAGTGCTGAAGATGCATGGCAGGCACAGTTTTTGTCTCCTTTTTCTGTAGATTCTGTGATTTCTCTAGACTCCTTCTGGTAACCTCTCTTACCCCAGATTGGTAAATGCCATTAATAGGGTGTTAATAGGGCACAATCTTCTTCGGCTTTGTTGTACCTTCATTAGATTTCCAGGCTCTGCTTTGCCTGTTTAAATTGAGAGATAACTAGTCCCCCCCAAATTTTTGAAGTTATTATTCTATTATAATTGCCTTTATTTTACTGGTTTACCCTTGTTAGGGGAAAATACTACTTCCCCACTCCACAAGTTTTTATGCAAAGGGATTTCCATTAGGATAATACTCCTGACCTTCTCACTAAGGAGGAAAATTGACTTATCTTGTAGATGAATTTGAGAAATGGTCCTCAATATGGGTGATTCTGCCTTTTCTAAGACCCCTCTCCACATCTGCAGGCTGACAAAAAGATAACATTCTGATGCTCTGTCCTGCTGTGCGACAAGGGTCCTGTTCCTAAGAGAGAAGGCCCTGTGTCAGTGACCAGGTACATAAATATGTCTAATTCTGACAAAGAAAGGGGTGTGATTGTTAGACCCATTTGTGGATACCCTACTGTAGCCACCTATACTGGCTACAGGAATGTGCAAGCAAGCACACAGCACCAGATGAATAGACTTTTGAGAGTTCCATTTGCCCCATAAATTCCTGGAGCTCTAGAGTCACTCATTAGCACTCAAGCCACATTAAGAACTCTGTTGTTGTTTTCTTGTCATTTAAGTTTTGTTAAACAATGACAGAGCACCTTGGCCTGAGCAGAGATCAACTTGTGTTTGAAGGATAATTATATCATTATTATCTAAGTTTTTCTTGTACCTATCTTGTCACCTTTATGACATCAAGACCCTAAGAAACACTAAAGTTCTTTACAGAATCCTGAAGATGGTTAATTCCATCTTGGTACTTTTGGTCCCCTTTTCTACTCTGTTTTCTTCATTTCAGTTGCTGCCTAAATGCACCTGCCTTGGACCGTCTATTCTCTATTCATTATTCAAATCCTACTTTCACTTCTTCCTCCTGGGCCTCCTGCTAGTATGGACCTCCAATACAGTTCTTTCATTCTGTTCTTTTAACATTTTGTCTCATCCCTTCAAATCTTTTCTTGTTACTCCTCTAACATCTGTCTTCCCTCTGCCCAGTCCCCTCAGCCACTTCAGGGAGAGGCTTGTTCTCCCACCTCCAGAGCTGGGAATCAGAACCGGCATCTTTCTACCTCCAGACTGTCTCAACTAAATGAGTGTTTTTCCAAACCTTGTTGAAAATCCACTTAAAGCTCATAACATCATCTTTCTGCTCAGACCCTACACCTTTAAGCCAAGCTGAACACATTTTCACTACAAGATCTTTCTTCTAATGCCTTCGTCCCATACTATTTTGAATTTTAATATACTTCTTTGTCATTACTAGATGAAGCTAATCTCATAGAAAAGATGAAATCTACTATTTGCAGAACTGAGCAATTCCTAGATTTGGTAGTTTTGCCAAATTTATACACAAAGGACACAGATTATGATATAAATATACCGTATCCTGAAGAAAGTATTTTGTTCTTCAATGAGGTAAAAACTGCAATCTAAAATTTTAATGAGTTAACAAATGGTGCTGAGAAAATTGGATATCAACATGCAAAAGAATGAAGTTAGACCCTTACCTTACACTGCACACAAAAATTAACTCCTAATTAAGAGCTAAAACTATAAAACTCTTAGAAGAAGAAAACATAGCAGCGAGATGCAGCCCCTGAGTTGTGTGGCAGCTTCTACTGGGTGGGTCAGTGGTGTGAGGGGCCTACCACAGCATGTCGTTGGTGGCACCCAGCCAGTGGTAAGCCTTCCCAGCTGGCAGAGCTGCCAGCCATGTCCCCCAGCTGTTTTGTGGGGTCCAGATGCCACCTCCACGGCAGCTCCACAGCCTGCACCCTGGGCGGATGGTGTCATGAAGTGCCTGCCATTCTTCTGCTGGGGGCCAAGTGGTGCAGAGCTTTGGCCACAGCTCCAAGCAGCTGGGCGTTCCTCATGCCTAACTTTCCTGAATAAGTACTAGAAAACGTTCCAACTGATGTATCCACTGGCATTTATTATGGTTGGGCCAGTGTTAGAAGTGGAGAAGTCTATAAGATGGTGGTAAGCATAGCATGGAACCCACACTACAAGAATATGAAAAAGTCCATGGAAACTCATGTCATCCATGCCTTCAAAGAGGATTTCTATGGGGAAATCCTCAATGTGGCTGTCGTTGGCTACCTCAGACCAGAAAATAACTTAGGTTGTTTAGAGCCACTTATTCAGCAATTCAATGTGATATTGAGGAAGATGAGAAACAACTAGATTTACCAGACCATTCAAAACTCGAAGAAGACAACTTCTTCTCTAAAAGCAAAATAATGAATGGCCACTGATGAAAAATCATCTTTTTCATTCACTGTTTTCTAGTGCTTCACTGTTCATAACTATGCAGTCTCACCTTGGTTATACTTTAAAAATCAAACTTTTTCCTACAGCTATGAATTAATTTAAACTGTACAATGTAGTTACCATATTATGCTTCAATTGTTAAATTAAACCCATCATGCCATAGTACTAAAAAGATTCATTTAAAAATCAAGATTCTTTTTTATATAATATGTTGATTAAAATGTACCACTAGAAAGGTATCAAGCATCTTATAATGGAAATAAAATATATGCAATTATGGGCAAAAAGTCAAGTCACGAGTTTGAGATGAGAACTATAATTCTCATGGTAAGATAGAAACATGTATGTACATGTATAGCAGATGCTGCTAAACAGAGAAAGCTTATAAAAGTAAAGGTATTAAACAGAAGTTTGATCATTTATTATAAATCTAAGGGGGAAATTCAGACTTTGTATTTTTTTTTTCCTTTTTGCCTTTTTTACTGACCGGCAACGGGATCGCAACCCTCGGTGTCGTGCCCACACCGCGCTCAGCCAGTGAGCAGGAACCGGCCTCCACATAGGATCCGAACCCCCAGTGGGAGTGCCACCGCGCTCTCAAGCGGCGCACTCTCCAGTGCGCCACCAGGCTGGCCCAGACTTTGTATTTTTGATATTTTGTGCATTAATATATTATTACAGACATGAAGACTTTTGCCAAGTCCAAGAAATTTTGTTTTAGTCATTTCCTTTATAAGGTCACATCATTGTACCGTCTTCATTTTTGGCTGGAGCTGCCTAAATTCTAACTGATCTAGACTCCATCTGCCCATCTTTTTTTGTTTATTTGTTTACTTTCTAAGACAGTAAAACAAGTGTTTTTCCAGTCTACAGGTCTTATTTTTCTGTTGGATAATATCTCTTTCTTCTGTATAAATGTAGATTTTTTTTTTTTTTTTTTTGTGGTTGGTTTGTGCTGAGATCTGAACCCTTGACCTTGGTGTTATAACACCATGCTCTATACCGACTGAGCTAACCAGCCAGCCCAACAATTCTCTTTGTTTTTTTTGTTTGTTTGTTTGTTTTTCTTTAAACAGTTAACAGTGTCAGGTTATTTCTTTTAGAATATCCTACAACTGTACACTTAAACAAGATCTGTCTATACCATTTCATCCCTTCACTGTATGAACAGCGATGAAGTACATACATGTGTTACATTTTCGGGGGGAAAAAGCAAACTTCATCTTCAGGTTCTCTCAATATTTATATAAACACATAGCCATTCATTTATGTGTATCAGTTTGTTAAAAAAATACAAAATGCTTGTTTTCCCCTAGGGAAACTATATAAGACCCAGTTAAACCGTGAAATAGTGACAAAGTTATTTATTTTTAATGTAATTATATGTTCCAGAGCAAATCTAAACTGTCATAGTTGTGTATGCACAATGTAATTTAATGCTAAGGAGTGCTTGTAGTGTGAGGGAAAGACATAAATAAAGTTTTAATTAAATAATCTTCATACTAGGCATTTTTCCTCCTACTAACTGTATGATTTTTGGCCACTTGAGTCTTTTTGTTCATATTGGCAGAACGTTGAGATCTTTGAATATTTAGAAAATTAAGGTTACATATTGCTTTGGGCTCCTCCAAACAGTAGATTGAATAATTGTTCAGGTTAGCAATGGATTTGGTGGTTGGGGAGCAGGGTATGGGTAGAAGGTAACTTTAAATTATAAGGGTTTTTTTTTTTTTCTCTAATCTGAATAAAATGAATTAGAGAACTGATTTTAATAAAATATTTATAAAGTATGTTTAAAAAACAACTAAAGCTGTTCTTGGAGAAGAGGGAAGCATGTATAAGTTCAGTTGGGTCATATTTTACTTTTTGGTGTATGAATTTATGGCAAACAGCACAGTTTGTGGCTTTTTCATTTCTTTATAAAAATATTTAGAAAGTGAAATTTTTAATTAGAAATTCTATGCTTGAAAGAAACCTCAATTATCAGTGGCTTTATGAAGCAAAGTTAAAAACAAATATGGAGAGTATAAAAACAGGTTTGTGTTTGTTTTGTCTGAAAAGCTTGCTGCTAAGTTCTTTGATATTTTATTGTCACCTTACGTTTTGTTAAATAGAAATCACTTTTGAAAATCAGATAGTGTGTTTAGGGGTTAGCTAATTGTGTCTACATTTTTTAAAGTTTTATATTAAGTATTTATGGATTATAAGAAATTACAGTAGTACCATTTTGATTAGTCTGAATGTTTTCAGGCCTTGAAATAAATCTTGACTAAGTGAAAAAAAGGAAGAAAGAAAAGAAAAGAAAACATAGGGGAAAACTTCATTTTTTGGATTTGGCAATGATTTCTTGGCTATGACATCAAAGGCACAGGCAACAAAAGAAAAAAAAATAGGTAAATTGGACTTAATCAAAATTAAAAACTTTTGTACATTAAAGGACACTATCAACTGAGTAAAAAGGCAACTCACAGAATGGAAGGAAATATGTGCAAATCATATATCTGATAAGGGATAAATATTCAGAATATATAAAGAACTCCTATACATCAACAACAAACAAACAACCCAACATGCTACAAGATAGATAAACCTTGAAGACAGTGTGCTGAATGAAATAAACCAGACATAAAAGGACAGAAATTGTATAGCTCCACTTATGAGGTACTTGGAATAGTCATATTTATAGAAAGAGAAAGAATAAGGATGATTTTCAGGGGCTGGAGAGACAGACGAATGGAGAGTTATTATTTAATGGGTAAAGAGTTTCAGTTTTGCAAGATGCAAAGAGTTCTGGAGACGAATGGTGGTGATGGCTGCACACAATGTGAAGGTACTTAATGCCATTGAAGTGTATACTTAAAAATGGTTAAAATGGCAAATTTTATGTCATATATATTTTACCACAATAAAAAAAAAAATAGTCTACAGGGAATCAATTCATTTCCATATCTGGAAAACAATTTTATTGAACTCTTACTGAAATAACTGTGTGACATTTATACTTCAATCCCTCATACACAGTCTGCCCTCATGGAGCATATATTCCAGTGGTGGGAGATAGATGATAAATAAGATAAATAAAATATACAATACATTAGATGATAATGAGTGATAAGGAAGAACGTAAAGCAGGGAAGTACAATGGAGAATCTGTATGTATGTGTGTGTGGATGTAATGTGTTAAAATTTTAGATAGGATGGCCAGAGAAGGCCTTACTACAGGGAGAAAATGGAACAAAACCTTGAGGGAAATGAAGAAGTCACATGGATATCTAAAGGAGTGAAGTGTTCTAGGCAAAGGTCACAGCAAGAAGCAGAAGCATACCCAGCATATTTGAGGAATGCAAAGAAGCCAGTGCAGTTGAAGCAGAGTTAGTGGAAGATTAATTTATAATAAGACCAGAGGGGTAAAAGTGGGAAGGAGAGGAATAAAGATCATGTACAGCCAGTTAAGTCAATGTAAGGATTCTGGAGGAGTCTCCAGCCAGACAAGAAGCGGGTAGAGCTTTATTCATTTTATGCAAAGGATTAGGAGAGTGAATCAGCATGGCATATAGTAGAGCTGCAAGTTACTCAGAATGGCAAGTTATTCAAGACTGCAGGGCTAGTTGGAAGCAGGAGGACAGGGGAAGTGGTAGGAGAGAAGGCTGGAGAGGAAGGCAGAAGCCAGGTAACAAAGGGCCCAGGCAGTCATACAAAGACTGTGCCCCTTATTCTATGGAACCCTGAGGTCAAGTAGCATTTTTTTAAAAAAGCAGTAGTCTGATAGTTGGGGGAAGGATAGATTGGAGAAGAAGGAAAAACCTGTAGGCAGACAAACCAGTTAAGGGATTGTTGTCATGGTTTAGGGAGGGCTGATGAGGATCAGAAATAAATCAGTAGAAAGTAATGAAGACAGAACAAAGACATCTGAGAAATGTTACGGAAATGGGCTTGATCGGTCTTGTTTAGATTTGTGAGGTGATGATGAGTGAGAGTTTTAAGAAGATCCCAAGAATCTGGCTTTCTGGATTAAGTGGATGGTGATATTATTCACCAAAACAGGGGAAAATAAAGCTGTTGCTTTGGAAGTGTGGGAAATAGGAGTTCAGTTTAGGACATGTATAATTTGAAGTCCCAGTGAGAATCCTGGTGAGCATAATCAGTAGATATCTGGAAATGTGGACCTGATATCTGGGACACTAGGTGGGTCTGGATATATGAGTTAGGGGAGCAGAACATAACAAATAATTTATGCCATGTGCATGGGAGAAATTATGCAGGGTAAGCATGAGAAGGAAGAAAAAAGTAGTTAAGGATTGTTGGAAGAAGAGAAGCCCCAAAGGTAAGTGGCAAAAACTGGTCACAGAAGCCAAGAGAGGAGAGAATTTCAACTGGGAGGGAGTGGACAACAAACTGTAAGAGCATTAAGAAGTCAAATGAGGTAAGGACTTTAAAGTGTCCTCTAAAGTTGATGAGTAGGTGGTCAGTGGTAGTATTGGTGAGAGTGGTTTCAGTCTAGTACGGGGCAGAAGATGAGTTAGGTATATGGCAAAAGTGAGTCTTCCCTACCTCTAAAGTTGATGAGTAGGTGGTCAGTGGTAGTATTGGTGAGAGTGGTTTCAGTCTAGTATGGGGCAGAAGATGAGTTAGGTATATGGCAAAAGTGAGTCTTCCCTATCTTGCTTGGGCCTTGTTCTCACCGCTTCCCTACTGTTAATTCAGCTAAAAGAAACCTTCTAGACATTTTATCCAGTCTTGTCCGTAGTTCATTTATTGTCATTTTTGACAATGGTTATTTATTATTTTTGCTTTAGGTGTTTCTTCTTGGTTATATTTCAGTATGAAGTTGGCAAAGAGACACAGCAGGCCATAAACTCTTTCACCATGTTCACTTTGTGTCATAGCCAGCATTCTGACAGCATTCTTTTTTCCACATCTCACTCAGTCTTCAATCCACTGTTACCTTCAACTGACTTCCGGCATATAACCCGGCAGTAAGTAAAAAGAGGTGAGCATAGGCTGAATTGTCACCTGGCATACTTAGTGATTAAAAAAATATGCTGTGAAGTGAACCATGCATTCGATAGTCTTTCCACCTGCAAACTGCATCTGACACTCGTTAGCCCAAAACTAGAGAGCGAGGGCTGGCGATCTTCTTTTAGTCCAGCAGACTTCACTAGATGAATTACTGTTAAGCAGTACAAATTAAACTGGGCATGATGAACATCAATCTCACTTTCAGATATAAATGTGAAAAAGAGAAACTGCTGGCTCCGAGACAGACAGCGAGGAAAATAAAATATGTTTTACCTTATGAGAAGTTACTGTATCAAAAGGAGAAATAGAACATAGTCCTGAAGTCTCAGAGGAAAATTATTTTTCATAGGAAAAAAAAATCATAGAAGTCCTTCAAAAGACACAAGAGAATGTGGCTTCTATAAAATAAAAGCCAGAAAACCAAAGGAAAAATAAGCTAAAATGAAAGAAGAGACTGGAAGACACTTGGTTAAAATAGAGAATAGATGTAAGAAAATAAAAAATGCATGAGCAGAGTTCCACTTATTGTTGGGATGAAGATGGTAGCATCACTCCTAGAGAAAATAACAGATAAACCTTAAGAATCATACTTTTATTTAAAGCCATTGAACAGCTGTGGAAGCAAGGAAGTCCAAACGAATTAAATCCCAGAGAGAAACGAGGCTTTCCTAGATGAGCAGAGGTGGCAGCTGCTTTCATCCCTAAGGGCATTTCTTCTACCTGGAGGCACAGGTGGGCTGAGCAGTGAGCTACCAGATGAAGGTACTTGTCTGGGTCTTTCGACCATGCACGTGGGCTCACATGGTAGATTAAAATCTGGAGGAACCCCAAGTACAGAGATTGCTATTCACCAATTTTTCCTCACCAGACTTCTGTTGGGTGAGCAGTGATGAGGCTGGGCTAGAAGTGAAAGAATAAAAAAAAAGATTTCGTAGTTTTTTGATACTTAGATCTCAATGCCCTGACATTTAAAACAAGAGGTGAACTGAAAGGAACCAAAGTGGCAGCCTAACCCAAACCCAACTCTATTCCTCATTAGATAGAAGAGATGATCCCTACATACTAACCACCTGGATGAGGAAAGGGCAAGCCTCTTCTGGGGCAAATATTATATACTTCTGTCTCTACTGTTATTAACTTCTGGCATACAATAAAAAATTATCAGGCAGGCAAAAAAGCAGGAAGATATGATATACAATCAGGAGAATAAAGTTAAATGAAGCAGACTCACAAATGACCTAGATGTTGGAATTATCAGGCATGGATGTTAAAATAACTTTTATAAGTATATATAAAATGAAGAGGAAAAGATATACAAGATGTATTAAAAAGTTTGGATTGCATCAGATAAATAGAAGCCCAAAAAGAAACAAATGGAAATTGTAGAGCTGAAAATACAATATCTGAAACAAAGTCTTCATTTGCTGGGCTTAACAGTGGACTGGGAAAAGCAGAAAAAGGTTGTAGTGAAATAAAAGACAGGTCAATGTAAATGATTCAAACTAAAAAGAAAGAGGAAAAAGCATATATAAAAAACACTGCTTCTCCTACTAGTGAGGTAACAGTAAATGGTATAAGAAAGTGTAGTTGAAGTCATAGAAAGAGAGGGAGAAGAGAGAGAGAGAGCTGCAGAAACACAGAGAGTGATAAAGAGGCAGAAGAAATATTTGAAGAGAAAATAGCTGAGAATTTCACAAAATTCATGAAACATCAACACCTATATATGAAAAAGCTCAGTAAAATTTCAAGTAGCAAATAAAGCCACAAATAAACACCACATAGTCAAACTTCTAAACACAAAAAGTTAAAAAAGAAAATATTAGAAAGAGCCAGGAAACACACATACACTGCAGGCTCAGATGGCCTTATGGATGAATTCTACCAATTAAAGGAGAAATAATACCAACTCTATGAAAACTCTTCCAGAAAGTAGAAGAGGAGGGAATACATCCCAACTCATGTCATACAGCAAGCATTACCCTAATATAAAATCAGTGAAAGACATTGTAAGGAAATTACATACCAATATTTCTCATGAGTACATATGGAACATTCTTTTTTACAAACATTTTTTGGAATTTGCTTTTGGTCTTTTCTATATATATATACATAATATTTTTTGATATTGCTGTTGTAAAGTTATATTTATTTATTTATTTCTAATTTATTGAAACATAATTGATTATACATATCTATGGGGTCCACCGTTGAATATCAATACCTGTATGCAATATGTGATGATCAAATTAGGATAATTAGTATGTTTGGCAGGACACAATGTCATCATTTTTGTGGCCCTTTACCAATTTCTCGCTAACCATTCCCCTCTTTCCCACTTCTGGTGGCCTCAGTTCTGTTCTCTCCTTTTGAAAGTTCAACTAATTATCGTGATTGTTTTTTCTTTCTTTCTTTCTTTCTTTCTTTCTTTCTTTCTTTCTTTCTTTCTTTCTTTCTTTCTTTCTTTCTTTCTTTCTTTCTTTCTCTCTCTCTCTCTCTCTCTCTCTCTCTCTCTCTCTCTCTCTCTCTCTCTCTGTATTTGTTTAATTTTTTAGGTCCCACTCATGAGTGAGGATGTGTCATATTTCTCTTTCTGTGCCTGGTTTATTTAACATAATTTTCTCTAAGTTCATCCATGTTGCTGCGAATGGCAGAATTTCATTATTTTTTATGGCAGATTAGTACTCCATTGTTGTCTAGCACATTTTCCTTATCCAGTCATCAGTGGACGTTTAGGTTGGTTCCAACTCTTAGCTTTTTTTTTTTTTTTTCCCTATGGTAAATAGAGTTGCAATAAACATGGGAGGGCAAGCATCCCTTCAACATGATGATTTCCATTCCTTTTAGTATATACCCAGCGGTGGGATTGCTGGATCATATGGCAGTTCTATCTGTAGTTGTTTGAGGAAACTCCATACTGTTCTCCATAATGGCTGCACTAATTTATAGTCGCTTCAACATTCTAGGAGGGTTCTCCTTTCTCTGGATCCTTGCCAGCATTTGTCATTCTCTGTCTTTTTGATAATGGCTAGTCTAGTTGGGGTTAGATGATATCTCAGTGTGGTTTTGATTTGCATTTCCCTGATACTTAGTGATGTTGAGCATTTTTTCATGCATCTGTTGGTCATTTGTATATCTTCCTTTGAGAAATGTCTATTCAGCTCCTTTGCCCATTTTTTAATTAGATTACTTGTTTTTTGGTTTTTGATTTTTTTACCATGAAGTCTTTTGAGTTCTATGTATATTCTGGATATTGATCCCCTGTCAGATGCATAGTTTTCAAATATTTTCTCCAATTCTGTAGGTTGTCTTTTCATTCTGTTAATTTTTACTCTTTCTGTGCAGAAGCTTTTTAGTTCGATATAACCCCATTGTCTATTTTTTCTTTTGTTGCCTGTGCTTTTTGGGTCTTATTCATAGTGTTTGCCCAGTCCTGCTTCCTGAAGTGTTTCCCTATGTTTTCTTTTAGGAGTTTTATAGTGTCAGGTCTTATATTTAAGTCTTTAATCCATTTTGACTTAATTTTGGTATATGGTGAGATGTACGGGTCTAGTTTCATACTTCTACATATAGATGTCCAGTTTTCCCAAGACCATTTATTGAAGAGGCTGTCTTTTCCCCAATGTAAGTTCTTGTTGCCTTTGTCAAAGATCAGTTGGCTGTAAGCATGTGGGTTGATTTCTGCATTATCTATTCTGTTCCATTGGTCTAAGTGTCTGTTTTTAAGCCAGTACCATGCTATTTTGGTTACTATAGCTTTGTAGTACAATTTGAAGTCAGGTAGTGTTATGCCTCTGGCTTTATGCTTTTCGCTCAGGATTGCTTTGGCTATTTGGGGTCTTTTGGGATCCATATGAATGTTAGGATTGTTTTTTCTGTTTTTGTGAAGAATGCCATTGGTATTTTGATGGAGATTGCATTAAATCTGTAGATCACTATGGGTAGTTTGGACATTTTCACAATCTTAATTCTTCCAATCCAAGAGCATAGAAAGTCTTTCATCTTTTTGTGTCCACTTTAATTTCCTTCAACAGTGATTTCTAGTTCTTGTTGTAGAGATCTTTCACACCCTTGGTTAAATTGATTACTAGGTGTTTTTTTTTTTTTTTTTTTTTTTGGTGATTATCATAAATGGGCTTGCTTTCTTGATTTCTTTTTCTGCTAGTTATTGGATTATAAAAAGCTACTGATTTCTGTGTGTTGACTTGTTTCCTATAGAATTACTGAAATCATTTATCAGCTTTAAGAGTATTTTGGTGAGTCTTTAGGTTTTTCTATATATAGAATCATGTCATCTGCAAACAGGGACACTCTGATTTCAACTTTTCCAATCTGGATGCCCTTTATTTCTTTCTCTTGCTTGATGGCTCTGGCTAGTACTTTTAACACTATGTTAAATAGGTGTGGTGAGAGTTGGCATCCTTGTGTTGTTCCCAATCTTAATCAGGATAATATTGGAGGTGGATTTGTCGAGTATGGCTTTTATTGTTTGGGGATACTGACCTTTTCCTTTGCAGACAGTCTTTACCATGAAAGGAATGTTGAATTTTGTCAAATGCCTTTTCTGCATCTATTAATATAATCATATGGTTTTTGTCCTTGATTTTGTTGATGTGGTGTACCACATTTATTGACATGCATATATTGAACCATCCTTGCATCCTTGGGATGAATACTACTTGATCATGGTGTATAATTTTTTTGATGTGTTGCCATATTCTGTTTACTACTATTTTGTTGAAGATTTTTGTGTTTATGTTCATCAGAGGTATTGGCCTATAGTTTTCTTTTTTTGTTATATCTTTGTCTGGTTTTGGTATCAGGATGAAGCTGACCTCACAGAATGAGTTTGGGAGAATGGCCTGTGTTTCAAGCTTTGGGGATAGTTTGAAGAGAATTGGTATTAATTCCTTTCTAATGGTTTGGTAGAATTCAGCAGTCAAGCCATCCAGTCCTGGGCTTTTCTTTTTTGGAAGACTGCTGATTACTACTTCAATCTCATTGCTCATTATTGCTCTGTTCAGAATTCCTTTCTAATGGTTTGGTAGAATTCAGCAGTCAAGCCATCCAGTCCTGGGCTTTTCTTTTTTGGAAGACTGCTGATTACTACTTCAATCTCATTGCTCATTATTGCTCTGTTCAGATTTTGTATTTCTTCTTGGTTCAGTCTTGGTAGTTTGTATGTGTCCAGAAATTTATCCATTTCCCCCAGGTTTGGATTTATTTCTGTGATATTGGTTGTAATGTCTCCTTTTTCATTTCTGATTTTTGTTATTTGGGTCTTCTGTCTTCTTGTTTTAGTTAGCCTAGCTAATAGTTTTTCTATTTTGTTTATCTTTTTAAAAACCAACTTTTTGTCTTATTGATCTTTTGTATCATTTTTTGGGTCTATTTCATTTAGCTCTGCTCTCATCTTAATTCTTTCTGTCTACTAATTTTGGCATTGGATTGTTCTTTTATTCTAGTTCTTTGAGGTGTAGCATAAGGTCGTTTATTTGAAATCTTTCTATTCTTTCACTGTAAGCATTTATTGCAATAAAATTCCCTCTTAGTACTGCTTTTGCAGTATACCATAGGTCTTGAAATGATGTGTCTTTATTTTCATTAGTTTTCTCAAAAATTTGTTATTTCCTGTTTAATTTCTTCTTGGACCCATAGGTCATTTGGGAGCATGTTTAATTTCCATGTTTTTGTATAATTTCCTGAGTTTTGCATAATTTCCCGAGTTTTGCTTGTTATTGATTTCTAGATTTAATACATTGTGGTCTGAACAGATACTGAAATAATTTCAATTTTTTAGAAGTCTCAATTTTGTTGAGATTTGATTTATGACCTAACATATGATCCGTCCTTGAGCATGTTCCATGTGCTGATGAGAAGAATGTATATTCTGTAGTTGTTGCATGAAATGTTCTGTAGATGTCTGCCAGGTCCAATTGTCCTACAGTGTAGTTGAAATCCTGTGCTTCTCTGTTGATTTGCTGCCTAGATAATGTGTCCAGTGCTGAGAGAGGGGTGTTCACAACCCCTAGTATTATCACATTGGTGTCTATCTCTTCCTTTAGCTCTAATAGTGTTTGCTTTACATATCTGGGTGCATCAGTGATGGGTGCATAGATATTTATGATTCTTATGTCTTCTTGTTGGATAGATCCCTTCATCATTATATAATGACCTTTTTGTCTCTTTTTATGGTTTTTGGTTATCCAATATAAGAATAGCTACTCCTGCTTGTTTGGGGTTTCCATTTCCTTGGTATATCTTTTTCCATCCCTTCACTATTAGTCTGTGTGTGTTTTTACAGGTGTGGTGAGTCTCTTGAAGATGGCATATAGTTGGGTCTAGCTTTTTAATCCAGTTACTCAGTCTGTGTCTTTTGAGTAGGGAGTTTAATCCATTTACATATAGTTGTTATTGAAAGGTATTGTCTTTCTCCTGGCATTTTATCAATTTTTGTTTGGATGTTTTAAATATCTTTTGTTCCTTTTTTCCATTTTCATTGTTTGTCTTTGGTGTTTGTTGGTTTTTTGAGGTGGTAAGATAGTTTCTTTCTTCCTCATTTGCATTTTTGTACTACCAGTGGGTTTTGTTCTTACTTGTGTATTCATGGTAGTGATTGTCATTATTCAGATTCCAGATAGATGCAGGACTCCCTTGAGGATTTCTTGCAGGGATGGTTGTGTGGTAATGAACTCCTGCAGTTTTTGTTTTTCTGAGAAATACACTATTTCTCCCTCATTTCTGAAGGATATCCTTGCTGGATATAATATTCTTGGCTGGCAGTTTTTTTCTTTTAATATTTTGAATATATCATCCCATTCTCTTCTGGCCTGTAGAGATCTGTTGTCTGCTGTTCAGTCTGATGTCGACTGTCTTACGGGTGACTTGATACTTTTCTCTTGCTATGTTTAGATTCTCTCTTTGTCTTTGAGATTTTCCAGTTTGACTATAATGCATCTTGGAGAGGAACTTTTTAGATTGAATCTGTTTGGAGATCCTTGAGCCTCCTGGATCTGAAGGTTTGTGTCTCTGCCTATACCTGGGAAGTTTTCCACTGTTATTTCATTGAATGTTTTCAATGTCTTTTCCTTTCACCTCCCCTTCCAGAACACTCATGATTCAGATGCTTGTGTGCTTAAGGTTGTCTGCTAGCTCTCTTAGATTTTCTTTACTTTTTAATTTTCTTTCTTTCTCTCTTTCTTTTTTTGTTCACCTGGGCTATTTCAAAATGGCCATCTTCAAGATCAGAAATTGTTTCTTCTCCTTGCTCTAACCTACTGCTTAACTTCTTGGTTGTGCATTTTATTTTGTTGAAAGTATCTTTCAGTTCCAGGAGTTCTGCTACATTCTTTTTAATTTCTTTGTAAATTTCCTTCTTCATATCCCGGATACTTTTTCTCATTTTGTTGTGTTGTCTAACTGAGTCTTCTTGTATCTCATTGAGTTTCCTTAAGATTGTTGCTTAGAATTCCTTTTCAGTCATTTCAAGGGTTTCTTGCTCTAAAGGGTCTGGTACTTAAGAATTACTGTATTCCTTTGGTGGTGTCATATTTTCTTGTTTTTTCATGTTTCTAGTATATCTACATTGGTATCTGGTCATTCGATAGAGCAGTTGCTTCCTCTATTACTCTGGAGTGGGCTTTGAATAGATACACTTCCTCCTATAGACGTGTTTTATATTGGCCATTGAGTAGGGTGTTTTAGTATTGGTTCTGGGTAGACTCGGTAGTGTAGTCTCCATGTGGGTACTTCAACCGTATTCACTATTGGAACTGCATGTGAGTACCTCTGTGGCCTAGGCACTAGGGCATTTAGTGATTCCTTGCTTAGGTTAGTGATACTGTTGGTTCACTGAGGATTTGGGTTAGCTCTTGAGTTCTTGGGAGAAGCATCTGGGTGCACTGTTGCTCTTTGGCTGGGGTGGGTGGCCCTGGGCAGGCTTGTTGGCACCAGCTAGCATCCTGTGACCCTGATGGGTACACTGGGGTATACTGGAGCTCCTCTATTTGAATGGGTGACCCTGGGAAGGGTTTCTCTTTCCTCCTTCCTACAGGCATAGGCTCCTCCTGGTTTCTTGCTTCCTCCAGTTGGGGAATGGGTTGGTGGTGATTGGGAATTCTCTTCCTTACTCTATTTGGGTATTCTGGTTTCTGCACTCTCAGGAGGTTCAACATATGTCTCTCCCTGGATCAACACAGTCACTTGGGCTGTGCACTTACATTCCAGCCTCAGATGTGCTACTGCATGTGGCAGAATAATTACTACTATGGATTGGGCCATTGGGTCATGGGTCTGCACTTGCTCACATCTTTCCTTGGGCTCTGCTGGTGACACTCTTTGTATCAATGCAGTCAAGTGGTTGGCGGGCTGCCTGCATGGTGGCAGTGGCTGCTGCTGTGGCAGCAAGCCACCATTGAGGCATCAGTGGCTGTGGTGGTGACTGTGAAAGACCACCTGTGCAGCAGCAGTGTCTGCAGAAGTGGAAAGAGCTGCCCATGGCTGCTGAGGTCTTTGTGTGCACTCTGGCCATCTGTCTGTCAGGCGGGGGCTGCCCGTGGACCACCTGTGCAGCAGCAGTGTCTGCAGAAGTGGAAAGAGCTGCCCATGGCTGCTGAGGTCTCTGTGTGCACTCTGGCCATCTGTCTGTCAGGCGGGGGCTGCCCGTGGCTGCTGAGGTCCCCACATACATTCCTGCCATCTGTCTGTCAGGCAGGGGCTCAAAAATTCTTAACCAAATTTTAGCAGTAGCATATAAAAATGATGATATAGCCTGACAATGTGGAGTTTATCCCAGGACTGAAGGATTAGTGTAGCATTAGAAAATCAATCAATGTAATACACCATGTTAATAGACTAAAACAAATTTGTACATTTATCTCAATAGATGCAGAGGATGGATTTGAAAAAGTTTAACATCCTTCTATGATGAAAACTCTAGCAAACTAAGAAGAAAAGGGGACTTTCTCATTCTGATAAGAGGTGTCTACAAAAACCTGCAGCAATATATTATACTTAATGGTGAAATAGTGAATACTTCTCTCCTGAAATCAGGGAAAATGGTGCAACTGTCTACTCTCACTGCTTTTCTGCAACATCGTAGTGGAGGTTATGGCCAGTTCTGTAAGAAAGGAAAAATAATTGAAATGCATAGAGTAGAAAAGAAAGATGCAAAACTGTCTTTATTCACAAATTACATGATCAACCATATATCAAATCTTAAGAAATCTATAAAAAAAGTTATTGGAACTAATAAGTGAGTTGTTTTCAGGATATAAGGGTAATTTACAAAAAATTAGTTTTATTTCTGAATACTATAAGCAAAAATCAGAAATTAAAAGAAAAATGCCATTTACGATAGCATAAAAAATATGAAGTATTTTGGAATACGGACAAAAGATGTGCAGATCTGTACACTTAAAACTATAAAATATTTCTGACAAAATTTAATATTTAAATAAATGAAGAGATATACTCATGGATTGGAAAATCCAATGTTTTGAAGATCTCAATTCTCCCCAAATTGACCTATACGATTTAACATTATCACAAACAAATCCCAGCAGAACTTGTCAAAATTGGCAAAATGATTTTTTGGAAAAAACATTTTTTGGACAGGAAGTAGGATTTATTAGCAGATGTGAGTAAGGAGGAGGCAGCATAGTGGAAGCCCACAGGAATGCAGGACCCCCCACTTGTCCAGGGGGCCACAGTTGGAGACGTTTTTAATCCCACAGCTATCCAAGATGAGCTGCTTCTCAGCCACCATATCTTCAAATTCACCTGCCTTAAACTTGGTAAAACCCCACTTCTTTCAGATGTGGATCTCCTGGCAGCCAGGAAACTTGAACTTGGCCTTGCATAGGGCCTCAATCACATGCTCCTTGTTCTGCAGCTTGGTGCAGATGGACATGATGACTTCACCAAAGTGAACCCTGTCCACTGTGCCCTGGGGCTTTCTAAAGGCACCCCGCTACCTTTCTGTAGACTGGATTGGGGACAGCACTAGGTCAGAGACATGAACATCCATTGGAAAGGGCTATCTCCAAGGTCCCTTAGGGCAACCCAGGCAACAGGCAGCATACACTGCTGAAGAGGTGCTGTTTGCAGCCATCTGATTTAAAAATTGATATGCAACATTTTTCTCTTTCACATCCCCCACCCGTAACCTGGCCCACAAGTTTTGCTGTTGTTTTTTTATGTTTTTTCTTTCATTTTCATTTTCACTTGTGGTATAATAGGGAGTCTACTGCATCATATTATCTTCTTCCACAAGGTAACATTTGGCTTCCTCTTTTCCCTGGAACCATGATGATGTTTGCAGAGAAACATGATTATATGTGATTGTAAATGAAAAAAAATCATTTTGTCACTCTCAAAATATGTTCACTATGAAAAAGAATATATAAAATATAGAATGGGCTGCCTTGGAAGAGATTGAACTCAGTTGCTAGAAGCATTTAAGAGAGACTGAACTATCTTAATTCAACACTTATTCATATAACACTTACCATGAACCAGACAATGGGAATACAGCATTCAATAAGTCAGACATGGTATCTGTCCTCATGAGTCTTAAGATCTAGTAGGATGTTCAGGGTACTAAGGGTTTATGTACAGAGAAGAAATTTGAACTAGGAAACCCCAGAGTTCTTTTCTGGAGGTCTACAGAACTAAGATTCCAGGAAAACAAACAAACAAAAAAAACCCTTTGTCTTCTAATAAGGCCAGTGCTTGTTTTGTGCCCTCTCTGTCTGGGGCTTGACAATGGTAGACTGAGTGCAAAATAATAAAGAATCTCAACACCTATAAAGGTATCTGTCCATCCTAAAACAAAAGAATTTACCTGTCTCCCTCATTAATTAGATGCATTTTATACACGAGAGCTCTTGTGAGCCTCTGCCAGAGGGAAATGTCAAACACATGCTCTCAGGCCATTCTTATGCCCAGGATAGCTTGGAAGGGACTCTAACAGAAAATGCAAACCCACTTCCAGAAAAGTTGACCCTTTGGTACTGTCCCCATCCCCTGGCTCTGGATGCTGTTTCAGGGACTCTCTGCTTTAGGAAAGTGAGGCAGCCAACCCAAACTAGAGTGAGCAGATGGCCTGGCATTCTGGGAACATTCTACGACTATTCCTCCAAGAGCTATCAAAGAAACATGAAACAGTTCCAAGAAAACAAGCAGTCATTCCTAGACTCATGGCTTAGGCACACGAGGCCAGCAAAAAGGCATCTGTCCACGCGAGCAGACGTGCTAGAGTCAGGGTGGAAGAGACTGTTGGCTTTTCCTGCAAGTTAATTAGTTTAATTCTCCCCACCTGTTGGACATGATCCCCCACTGCTCCTCCCCAAAGATACCCCTCAGATCTGCGGGTTGTTGTCCAGTCCCAGCTCTAATATCAGACTTTAGGAGCAGGTTTGAACTGTTTCAGAAAAAGAAGGGAATGGACACCAAACCATCATCACATTAACAGTTTTGGCCAAAGAACTTTTTTGTAGCCTCCACATCTTTGTTCAGGTTTTTTCTTCCTGGAATGTTCTCTGCCTTCCCTTCTGTTGAATTCCTACTTTTCATTTCAGGATTATCTCAAGTGCTACCACTTTTATGAAGCATCCCTGGATTCCTTCAGCTCCAGGTCATCTCTCTTCTCACTGCATTCAAAATTCTTTGGTAAAAAATATTATACCTTTGTCATAGCAATTTGTTTGTACCTTGCCTTTTAAAAATTAGATTCCAAGTATTTATGGACAGAGATATTATTGTAAGCTTCTTTGCATCTCATCTTGGCCCTAAAACCCTCTTTTCCCCCAACCACCTTTCATTTGCACATGGTAGGATTAAGAAAAGCTTGGGGAAATGGAATTGAGAAAATAGTACTTATAGCAATCAGGGATAAAAGTCAGAACCTTCCCACTCCAGCAAAGGGCAAGACAAGGTCTCTCCCATAATCTTCCTGAGGTCTATAATGGCCTTTCTGTCCCAATAATCTAAAAAACTAGTAAACTAAACTCACGCTAAGTGATGCCTAATGCACCCTGAAATGTTGGAAAACAAGCAGCTCCACCCAGATAAATTTTCCAGATTACTGGAGCTTGCGTATCAGTCTGAAAATTTTTTAATGATTTACAAAACACACTCTTTAAAGGCATTCAGAATATCTTTGGAAAAGTCCAAAAAAGATTGGTTATAGTGGTTATATCCATGTAGGATAACGGGGGGATTAGGGAATACCAGTAGGAGGAAATCAACTTTTCACTATATACCCTTTTGTACTTGTGAATTATAAACCATGCATATCTATTATGTATTAATTAAAAATTAATTACACACTTCCTTACCTCTTTAAACATATTTGCTGAACCTAACAATTTTTCTTTCTGAATCAAAGTCATCATTATAAGTATTATTGTCTTGCTCCTAAATAGCATGATTCCAACAAAAGATATTGAAGTTATGTAGACTTATTTGCCCCAACACTAAATAGCTCCAAAATAGCTAAGCCTCCAGAGGTTTGGGCTATGTTTATTTTTTAGGTTTTCTGTCTCTTCCCTGACAGCTGTCACTTTTTGTGGTTATCAAAGTGACTGCTCATAGCAGCCACCACCCCACTTCTTCGTTCCTTTTATTCTTATGTGACTTGAAAGTCAAATGATCTCAGATGATAAATGGGATTTATTAAGCAGAAATTGGAAGAAGATAATTCCAGGAGTTTTTTTAAAAAAAAAAAAACAAAAAGGCTACCAGCTATGTGGGCTGTGATTACACTACAGTGGATTGGGGCTGGATGGCATTCTAATATACCACCTGATTTACTTCTCCCTGGCTCCCAGTCATATGATGCTGAACCTTCTGATCGCTGGTCCTCATGCTGGGCAGGCCTGACAGGCACCAAAGTAGTCGCCTGGTTACCAGAGTGCTGCTAGAGGCAATGCTGTGAAAACTAGAGATGACCCTCAGCTTGCTCTCCACAGAGGACTCAGACATTGTGGAAGATGGGTGTCATTCAATGTATAATTTCATGACACCTTTTTTGGCTTCTCTGTGGCTTTTCTGCTTATTTCTGTTTTTTTGTTTTTGATTTATGGGTGTTTTTGTTTGTTTTTCTTTCTTTTCTTTTTTTTTGTTTTTGGCTATATTCTAGATACCTGTAACTACATAAGTGTCTTCTAGATAAATAGAGTTGCTATTAATATCATCATTAGAATTATCCTTTCTCTTTTTATCTGAGGTTAAAAAAAAAGAAGAAAAAGAAAAGTTGCTATTAATATCATCATTAGAATTATCCTTTCTCTTTTTATCTGAGGTTAAAAAAAAAAGAAGAAAAAGAAAAAGAAGAAAGGGCCAGCCCCGTGGCTCACTCTGAAGAGTGCGGTGCTGGTAGCACTGAGGCCACGGGTTCAGATCCTATATAGGGATGGCCAGTGCGCTCACTGGCTGAGCGTGGTGCAGACAACACCATGCTGAGGGTTGCAATCCCCTTACCGGTCAAAAAATTAAAATAAAAAAAATAAAAAGACAAGAAGAAGAAGAAGAAGGAGGAGAAGGAGGAGAAGGAGGAGAAGGAGAAGAAGAAAAAAGAAGAAGGAGGAGGAGAAGGAGGAGAAGGAGAAGAAGAAAAAAGAAGAAGAAGGCAATCCCCTTACCGGTCAAAAAATTAAAATAAAAAAAATAAAAAGACAAGAAGAAGAAGAAGGAGGAGGAGAAGGAGGAGAAGGAGAAGAAGAAAAAAGAAGAAGAAGGAGGAGGAGGAGGAGGAGGAGGAAGAAAAGAAAGCAAACAAAAAAAATAAGGATAATTAACTGGTAATGTGAATTTAAGGAACAATACCTCCAAATTCAGGCTGAGCTGCACCTCTATTGATGCTCAGGTCTGCCACCAAGAAAGTGAAGCCTTGAGCATCACCACCCCGGGCTAAAAGCATAAAAAAATTTGAAAAATTGTTAGAGAAAAAGGGAGTTGAAAATCAAGAGCAGAGAGTGAGAAGATGCCATAAATACAGTGTTAATGTTCAAAAAAGAAAGCAAAAGAAAGCTAGGTGTGGAAATTACTGGCCAGTAAATTGGATAGTCATAGTAATAAAACAGATGTTAACTGTGAAAATCCATCAACATCTGGAAAGGATAAAGTCACCAAAGGATTTGTGAAAAGAAGTGATTTCAAGAGACTCAGCAGAGGAAAAAGACAGAGTGAGGCCAGGTCCTTAGTAGAGGATTTGGAACTTGGGTAAAGGGTTTTGCTCTGCCTGCCACGCCATTTCTTTGCTAAGGCCAGCTCAGATGGTCTTGGATGACAACTGGTCACATGGGCTGGGCAATCATAAATAACAGGCCGTCATATAAGTACCCAGAAACAGCTCCAGCGAGGGGAGTAGGGGGGCTGAAGGCACTTCCCCAGAGAGTGGGGTCAGGTCTGGTTTTATTTAACATCTTTGCTAATAATTTTAAAAGCAGGAACAAACAAATGTCAGGAAATGTGCAAAGCACATCAACTAGAGAGACAAAGCACACATATCGACCAGCAAGGTTACTCAACAGGGCTGGGGCAATGTGGGGAGCTGTAAACAACCTAGGGTCAAAGCGGCCTAGGAAAATGATCTTAAACAAAAAACCAGTCACTGTTCAAGGTTGGATGGGGAAGTGGTGGTAGTTGTAGGGGTAGAGAATGAAACAAGGGTGGCCAAAAGCAGCCCCAGGGGACAAATAATGGAATAACACAGCATGGTAATGAGGAAGCCCAATAGAACAGAGGTCCAGCTCTGAGGTCTGTAAACATGTGGCTGCAGTTCAACAAACGTGAAATGCTAGCTGACCCATTTATTCAGGATTGGAAGAGGAAGAAAGAAGAGTAGGAGTATGCAGATTGGACTTTAGACATTTATCCGGAATGTTCAAGTCATAGGGGTGCACATCTGTGCACTCCTGGGTCAGACTTCTAAAATGTTTGAAGTCCTATCACCTAGCACATAACTGACACAGAGCAGGTGCTCAGTGACTGTGGGACAAATGTAGGAAGCCCTGTGGAATTCTTAGTATATCTGTGATCATTGAGTGAAAACGGGGTGAGGGTTGCAGCTAAAGGCTCTTCCAGCTTTGAGATTTGTGGACTTTGTGATGGGAAGAAAAAGACAGAGGCAGAATCTACTAGGTGTTTAAGCAAACAACTATCCCAGCTTCTGCTCTGGGGCCCTGGCCTGCCCCATCTCTGCCCATGAAAATGGAATTGCAGTGCATCCACTACCCTTCCTGGTTCTGCCACTTGTGCTCCTGACCTTGGCTAAGTGACAAGTCATCTAAAACCAAACCTTACTTTCTTGTGCTCTGTACCTGCCCCACAGTGTTCTAGCCCTACCCAGGACCCAGTCTGGATTCATGAGTGCTCTTTGTTTTCCCTTACTCTGGGATGGCAGTTCAAAGGAAAGGCCCAAGCCCCTCGTCCCAACATCACCAAATGCAACACTGAATCCCCCTGTACCTCAAAATCTACTGTGTCCTTAGATTGTTTAGACTTCTCAAACTTTAATGTGCATAAAATCCCCTGGGAAGGAAGACACTGCATTTCTAACCAGTTCCCAGATAATGCCAATGTTGGTCCACAGACCACACATTTGAAAAGCAAAGCTCTAGAGCAGTAGTGTCCAATAAAATCTTCTGCAAAGATGGAATTTTTTTTTATCTGCAGTTCAATACAGTAGCCAATAGTCACACATGACTAGCATGACTTGAGAACTAACTTCTTAATTGTATCTAATTTTAATTCATTTAAATAGCCACATTGTGGCTACTGTCTTAGACAGCAGAGCACTCCTCTGCACATGCACATCAAATTTTGAGAAGCACTAATTACACTGATCTGGAGAACACCAGGTCATGCAATTCCTTCCCCAGTAACCATCAATCACGTAGTCATCTGGACTACACAACACTGCATATCCAGCTGGATCAACAGCCAGTTTGATTGAAAATAAATGTTTAATTTATGTGATGATTACTATTTACTGCAAAATTTTACTCTACCTACAGAAATTTAAAGAAATGTGATAAGACACTTAAAAGGAGAAATTAAAAGATACACTATAGGGCCAACCTGTGGTGCACTCGGGAGAGTGCAGCGCTGGGAGCGCAGCGACGCTCCCGCTGCGGGTTCGGATCCTATATAGGGATGGCCGGTGCGCTCACTGGCCGAGCGCAGTGTGGGCAACACCACACCAAGGGTTGCGATCCCCTTACCGGTCACGAAAAAGACAAAAAAAAAAAAGATACACTATATTTGAATTTTGTTTAATAGCTTTATGGAGTTCCAACTTATATACAATCATCTGCACACATTTAAAGTGTAAAATTTGACAATTTTTGATATATCCTATTGTTACAATCAAGATAATGAACATACCCATTACCTCCAGAAGTTTCCTTGAACCTCTTTGTCATCCCTCCATCCTGCCTTTCCCTACCCTTCATCCATCAATAGGCAATCACTGCCCTACTTTCTGTTTTAATATACTAGTTTGCATTTCCAAGAATTTTATGTAAATGGATCTATACAGTGTGCTGTGTTTTATTTGCCTTGCTTCTTATATCAGCATAACTTTTTAGGATTCATTCATATTTTTCTATGCTTTTTTTATTACTGAGTAGTATACCGCAATTTGTTTATTTATTCACCTGTTAATGGACAATTTAGTTGTTTCCAGTTTTTGGCAATTACAAATAATGCTGCCATGAACATTTGTGTACAAGTCTTTGTATGAACATATGATTTTACTTCTCTTGGGTAAATACCTAAAAGTGGAATGGCTGGATGCTATGTAGTCATGTATCTAAATCTTTTAAAAACTGCCAAAATGTTTTCCGAAGTTGTACCATTTTACATTTCAACTAACAGTATATGAGAGTTCCAGTTCCTCCACATTCTTACTGACACTTGGTATGGTCAGATTTTTAAATGTTAGGCATTGTAACAGGAGAGTAATGGTATATCATTGTGGTTTTAATTTGAATTTCTCAAATGATTAGTGATATTAAACATATTTTCATGTATGTGCTTATTTGCCTTCTGTATATCTTCTTTAGTGAAGTGTCAGCTCAAATCTTTCACCAATTTTTTCTAGTTGTTTTTTTTCTTATTACTGAGTTTTGAGAGTGCTTCTTATATTCTGTATCAAGTGCTTTCTCGGATATGAGATTTGCAGGTATTTTCTCCCAGTCTGTGGCTTGTCTTTTTATTCTCTTAAAAGTGGTTTTGAGGAGTAAATTATTAATTTTGATGAAACCCAATTAGTCAATTATTTCTTTTCTTTTAGTGTTTTATCTAAGAAATCTTTGCCTAACTCAATATCACAAAAATGTTCTCCTGTGTTTTCTACATTTTTGAACACAGTGTTAAGTATGGATCGATGTTCATTTTTTGGCATCTAGGTATCCAAGTATTCCAACATCATCTGTTGGAAAGACTATCCTTTCTCTACTGAATTCCTTCCCATCTTTTTTGAAACTCAATTGACTGTATGTGTCAGTTATATAGACTGTATGCGGGTCTATATCTGGACTCTCTGCTCTTACCATTGACCTATTTGTCTATCTTGATACCAATATCATACTGTCTTGATTACTATAAACTTGACAATAACTCTGGAAGTCCGGTAGTGCTAGTCCTCCAACTTTGTTCTTATTTTTCAAAGTTGTATTAGCTATTCCAGAACTTTTGCATTTCCAAATGAATTTTAGAATCATCTTGTCAATTTTACAAAATAAAAAACAAAACCAGCTGGGATTTTGATGGGGCTTCCTTTGAATCTATAGGTTAATTACTCATCCATAAACACAGCATCTCTCTGCATTTATTTAGATCTTAATTTTTCTCAGCAATGATTTTTAGTTTTTAGTGTATAGATCTTGTCAGATTTATCCCTAAATATTTCATATTTATTTTATTATATTGTTAGTAGTATTTTTTAAATTTCAGTTTTAGTTGTTCATTGCTGGTATATAGAAATGCAATTGATTTTTTATATTGATCTTGTATCCTCCATCCTTGATGAACTCACTGATTAATTTTACTGGCTTTTTTTTGTGGATTCCACTAGATATTCTACATAGACAAACATTTCAACTGCAAATAAAGACAGTTTTACTCTCTTCTTTTCAGCCTGGGTGTCTTTATTTCTTTTTCTTGCCTTAATGCATTGATTGGAACCTCCATATGATGTTGATTAGAAGCAATGAAAGCAGACAATCTTTGTCTTGTTCCTGATCTTAAAGCAGTAAGGCTTTCAGCATTAAGTATGATGTTAGCCATTGGTTTATCACAGATGTTCAGGTTGGAGAAGTTCCTTTTGTGCCTCATTGCTGAAACATTTTAGCAGAAATGAATGTTGGATTTTGTCAAATGTTTTCTCTTCATCTATAGAGATGACCGTATGAATTTTGTTTTTTAGTCTGTTAGTATGGTAAATTACCTTGGTTTTCAAATGTTAAACCAGCCGTGCACTCCTGGGATAACCCCTACTTGATCATGTTGTGTTATCTTCTTTATGTTTATCAGATTCACTTTGCTAAAAAAATTAAGAACTTTTGCATTTATGTTCATGAGAGATATTGGTCTATAATTTTCTTGTAAAGTCTTCATCTGGTTTATGCATCAGGATAATGTCAAGCTCATGTAATAATTTGGGAAGTATTCTCTTCACTTCAGCTTTCTGGAAGTTTGCATAGAATAGGTATTGTTTCTTTAAATGTTTGACAGAATTATTCCAGTGAAGTCATCTTGGCCTTGTGTTCTCTTTGTGGGAAAGTTTTTAACTACAAATTCAATATCTTCAATAGATATAGGACTATCTGAGTTATCAGTTTCTTCTTGAGTAAACTTTGGTAATTTGTGTCTTTCAAGAAACTTGTTCATTTCATCTAAGTTGTCATATTTTGGCATAAAATTGTTCAAAAGATTTCCTTACTATATTTTGAACATTTGTGGAATTGACAGTGATACACCCTTTCTCATGCCTGACATTGGTAATTTGTGTCTTCTCAATTTCCTGATCGATCTGGCTAGAATTTTCTCATTTTTATTGAGTTGTTTTCTTTATTAGGCCTTGGTACTATGGGCAGTGTCAACGTTTTTATTAAACAAGCAGAAAACTTTTAACCTGTTTGAGTATCAGTCAGATTAAATTAGCTAGTTTTTCGTGGTCGTACTTTCCCACTCTTTCCCTGTCCAAACTCATTCACCAAAGGCAGGTGCAGCAATTCATACAGGTTTTAAGCCCTTTCTAGCAAAACCTTCATAGACTTTCAGTGATAACCTCTGTCAAACTTACTAAATAGCATTGCTCCCCAGAGTAGGTGTGGCCAACAGGAACCTGTTCTGTCTAAACAAGTCAACATCACCTCTTCACTCCTACTTGGCCAAAGTCACTGGAAGTTAGTGGGGTGTGAGGTGTAAAAGAAACACTTCCCAGAGCTGTAGTCATAGAGAAGAAAGACTGGAAAGACTGAAGAGGAATGAACATAGTCCTTTTTTGTAAACTATTATTTTGTAAGACTGCAGGTTGGTAAGCAGGAAAGAGTGGGCAATTCTTAACACTGGAGACCAAGAAGAGATAGAAAATGAATAAAAAATAGGTTATAGAAGCCAAACTCTACCCTATGGGAAATGAGCAGTTGTCACCAAGGTTTTGAATCAGAGGAGTGATGATATCCAATCAGTTTTTTCATAAATTCTTCTGTGGGGACAGTTAGGAGGAAGGGTTGAAAGGGGCGAGGGCTGGAAAAGTAAGACTGTGAAGAAGGATATTGGGATAACTTAGACCTGGACTACAGGGATAGGAGTGGGATACGCATTAAATATAGAGTAAAAGTAAAGACAGCAAAGAGGAAGGCTTAAGACCCCCTCATTGCTTGTACTCTTGCTGGCAGAACTTCACAGAACCACATAAATATATCCCATCAAACCCACACAAAATGTTCCCCCAATTCAACTTCCACTTAGCTGGACCCCAAAATCCTCACGGTCATGCCAATGTCATCTGTCATTGGGACAATTGTGATGGAAGGTGAAAGAGTAGGAGGAGACTGCAGTTTTACTTTGTTCTCATGAATTCTGCATAAACATTTGAGCATGAGAACACATTGCTGGGCTCCCTCTCAGGGCCATGTAAAGGAGAAGTGCTAGTGAAGGGCCCTGAGAATAAGCTTCATGATCATGATGGTAAATTGTTTGCCTGGATTCTTACGATAGCTTCCTAACCAGCCTTCCCACTTCCACTCTTTTCTCGTCCCTCCCAATCCATTTTCCACATAGCAGCCAGAGTAATCTTAAAAGATAAACTGGATCACATTAACAAAATGGCTGAATACGAGGTCTCTAGCCTGCACCTGTCCACAGAATCAAATATTTGACAGCCATCCATAAACTAAAGCAATCCATTTTCCACATAGCAGCCAGAGTAATCTTAAAAGATAAACTGGATCACATTAACAAGATGGCTGAATACGAGGTCTCTAGCCTGCACCTGTCCACAGAATCAAATATTTGACAGCCATCCATAAACTAAACTGCCTTTGTGGGAGCTTAGGAGGTTGCAAAACCCTGGTGGAGCCCAAGACTGAGGAGGACTGCTTTGAGAAAGCAAGCCTGCACATCAGTGGCAGGCCCACCAACCACAATTCTGTCTGTGGACTGAAGCATCCCCTTCTCCCTGTAGACTCAGCTTCAGCCCCACTTGACCACAGTCCTGCCACCAGCTCCTTCACCAAGGGACCTGGGAGGTGCTATGCCTACCTGTACCCCCCATAACAGGCCAGCTGACTCTAGATCCAACTGTGTTCCCTGAATCAATCCCATGACTTGGCTTCAGTCGCACCTTACCATGGTCTGAGGCAATTTTGCTCACCCAGGGACCTACCCAGGAACCTGATGGAACCACCCATAGATGCCCCAGGTAACAATCCTGCCAACCTTGGATCCAACTGTAGTCACTGAAATAGTCCTGTGACTGGGCTCCAGTCCCACTCTATTGCAGTCTGGAGGCAGTCCAGTTCACTGAGAGACCAGCCCAGCTACCCAGCAGGGACGTGCTCAGGGACCCACAGGAACCACACCTCACTGTGCCTCTGCTAACATGCCTTCAGCCATGGACCTGACTGTGGACCTGGCAACAGTCACAAGCAAAGGAAGTAAAAGATCTATACACTGAAAACTACCAATTGTTGAAAGAAACTAAAAAAGACACAAATAAGTGGAAAGATATCCCATGTTCATGGATAAGAAGAATTAATGTTGTTAAAATGTCTATACTATCCAAAGTGATTTAGAGATTCAGTGTAATCCCTTTCAAAATTCCAATGGCATTTTTCAAAAAAATAGTAAAAAAAAAAAATTCTAAAACTTATATGGAACCACAAAAGCCCCTGAAAAGCCAAAAGCTACAGGTATCACCATATTCTGATCCAAGAGGAGCAAAGCTAGAGGCATCACATATTCTGATACAGCAATCTCATTTCTGGGTATTTATCCAAAGGAAATGAAATCAGTATTTCCAAGAGATATCTGCACTCCCATGTTCATTGCGGCATTATTCACAATAGCCAAAATATGAAAACAACCTGTCTGTTGATAGATGAATGAATAAAAATGTGATGTTAGAAATAGCCAAAATATGAAAACAACCTGTCTGTTGATAGATGAATGAATAAAAATGTGATGTTATATATATGTGTGTGTGTGTGTACACATATGGAATATTATTCAACTTTAAAAAAGAAGGAAGCCCTTCCATTTGTAACAACATGGATGAATCTGGGGGACATTATGTGAACTGAAATAAGCCACACACAGAAAGACAAATACTTCATGCTCTCACTTATATGTGGAATCTAAAAAAGTTTAACTCATAAAAGCTGAGTAGAATGCTGGTTGTTAGGAGTGGGGGAGAAAGAGAATAGGGAGAGGGAGACATTAATCAAAGGGCACAAAGTTCCATTTATACAGGATGAATAAGTTTTAGAGATCTAATGTACAGTGTGGTGACTGTAGCTAATAATACTGTATTATATACATGAAATTTTCTATAAGAGAGTAGATCTTAAATGTTCTTATCACACACATACACAAAAAAGGTAACTATGAGAGGTGAAGGGAATGTTAATTAGCTTGATCATGTTAATCATTTCAAAGTATGTACTTTTATGAGGTATCTACTATGGGCCAGGACTATAATATCTTCCTTCCTTCCCTACTTAAAAGAGTTGTTTTAAGAATCAAATGAGATTATTTAGGAGAAAGCATTGTATAAAACAAAAGCATATACAGTTGTTACTTATTGTTTTGGGTTTTTGCACTCTATCTCTCCCCTTCTGAGCCAGACAAACCTCTTCACCCTTCAAGACTTGACCCAGAGATCTTTCTCACACCTTCCCTCTGTATTCTCATAGCACCCTCTCTATATATCTGAACAGATCTTCCCACTGTGTCCTGGCCAAGAGACAGGCCAGGTCAGAGTTGGTGCCTGGCACAGTGCTTGGTATACAGTAGGGAAACAAAGTGAATGTTTGCAAATGGATGAACTGGAAGGCCATAGGTGAGGAAGACGAGATCTGGGAAGACGGGACAAGGAAAGTATTCATACATTCTTTCCCCAGTTGATAATTTTGTCCGAGCCTGGCTTTGTTGGCACCGCCCATTGCCAGCACCCACTATGTGTCAATCCATTTAAAAACGTAGTAACAGTAACAGCAAGGCATGAGTTTATTCTGCAAACTGTGACTGAGTCACAGCTTCTCTTCCCCAAGAATTTCCTCCCTGAGAGTGACTGGGAAAATTGATGTTGCATTCGTCTTTGGAGCCACCAGCCCCTGCCCCAAGGTCCAGCACAGTGACAGTGGTGAATCCCTGGCTCTTTTCAGGAAGACTGAGGGGGCTGTGCCCCCAGGCTGGCTTTATCTGCTGAGAGGTGGAGTGCTGCAAACTGGGTTTGCAGTAGCCATCCCAGGAAGGGAGGAAAGGTGAGAGGTAGGGAAAGGGCTAGATTTTCTGAATCTCGCTGGCATGGTCCCTGAGCCAGGGGTGGGATAGGGTGGAAAGAGAGCACAGCCACTCTACATTCTGCTGAGCCCAGATGGTGGGTCCGTGAGAACCATTTAATTGTCCACAGAGAGAGGACATCTCACTTTGGCAGAGCATGCAGGCTAATCAGAAGCAGCCCCCAGTCTCTCCTCCTTTCTTTCCTCCCTCCCTCTATGAATCCAGTTTGATGGGTACAAGGAGAGGCTCCAGGGCTTTGATCCCTAGCCCTGCTGCCCAGCCTCAGTATGGGACATTCAGAAACAATGCAGGGAATTTTTTGATTGGGGGTGGGGAGGCCCTCCTTTGTAAACCCACCTTGGCCAAGGCCCTCCCATGAACTATCTGCTGACCCAGCTTTCCCTAATCCTAGCCAGAAAACTTTTTCTTTGTGCCAGAAAGCTTCATACTAGGGATGCCTGAAAAAAAGCAAGAGGGAGTAGAGACAGCCTGGGGTTTGGGAGGTAAAACAGATCAGAGGGCCAATGAAATAATTTAGGACTCTACCATTTCATAGAGTGTCTC
>NW_007732981.1:0-40653 GCF_000696425.1 Galeopterus variegatus | reverse complement strand
GTAAAACAGATCAGAGGGCCAATGAAATAATTTAGGACTCTACCATTTCATAGAGTGTCTCTATCGTGTAATAGCTGCATGACCTCAGGAAAGTCAAATAATCCTCATGAGCCTAAGTTTCCTCCTCTACAAAGTGAAGATGAAGACACCTACCTCATAGTAAGTTATGAAATAATGTATGAAATGCCTGGCACTCATCGAGGACCCAACAAGTGGCCATTCTTTTCTCTCCCAGGCTGATGAGATGCTAAGACCAAAGATTAAACTCAACCTTGTAGTCCTCCTCTGCCCAAAGTTGTGTTGTTTGATATATAGATTTTCTTCCACCCCTTTTACTATCTAGTTCCTGTTTTCTTTTGACTGTGTCAATCATATTAGTCCATTGTTTCTATGATTTTTACTTTAAAGTCTTTCAATTTCATTCTGTATTAGCTGCTAGGTATAAAACAATAGTGTGTGTATAACATATTTGCAAAATATATAATGAATGCAAGCACCATGCAGTATGCCCAAACACACACAAAGTGACATATGAAGTTAAACCGGGATGGTCTATTGCAAGGACAGGTTAAAACCACGGTGGATTTTGCAACACCAGATGTGCTTCTGAAACATGTTGCATGTAAATTGTCACCTCAAACAGAATCATATTTAAATGAACTATTTTTTTTTTCATTCAGCAACTGACGTTTGTTTTCAGAAGCCTCTAGCCCTGTCCCTGAGACTCTGTTGTTATTCTCCTTTGCCTGTGGCCATGGGACTCCCTACTCCCCATCCATTCATCAGAAAGGAGATGAAGGTCCCACCAGTACCTCCCCCACCAGGACCTCCCCCTCCCCTCTCAACGTGATGGCTACTCAATGCCTGGAGTGTCCAGCCTCTATCCATCACCAGGACATCACTAGCCACCTCCTCTCAATGCTGAAAGAGAGGTGGGAGGGCAGGACCAGCGAGTGAGCTGGGAAGAGTGATATATCCTCTCGTTTCTCTCTGGTTCAGCCACTTACTCCCATGTTCCTGCTCTCTTAAAGTGTCCCCACCCCTCTGAAGCCTGGAATGAGGGTTTAAGCACATTCCAGAGTCAGTCACCAAGTTGAGTCTCTCTTGATGTTCAACATCAGCCTGCCAGAGCCAGAGTGTGGCCAGGGACAAACTGGATCATACCAGATATGGTCCTAAGTTATATTCCAGCCACAGTTTCACCAGCTGTGTGCTACAGGAGAAGCCCCTTGTCCACTGTTATGTGTCCCCTGTTTCGTCAATTCTAGAACCAGAGAAAAGACAGATGCCGCCAGGCTCTCCAGGGAAAGGAGGTGACGGACCATGGCCACTAGGTGGCAGCACTCAGAAGGATACAAAGGGCTCTGAAGTGCTTTGGTCTCAGAGATGCCCAGGTCCAGCCTGAGGAGAAAGCTGCCCACTTCCTCACGTAGCTTGTCCCCACACACCGACTGAGCACCAGCGTTTGTCCATCCTGTCCCTGCTCCCTGCTGCAGCCATAGAAATAGGTGAAGGCCCTTCCTCCTTCCTCTCCTGGCAAAGCCCTGCACATCCCTTAGGATTCAGCTCAAACAGGTTCTCGTGAAGCTTTCTCTGACCAACCCTTTCTCTCCCACTTCTCAGACAAGGTTGGTTCTTGTCACCTTTGTCTCCAGATCCTCCTTAATCCGCACCCTGATCGTGACCCTTAGCACCTGGAGAGTGATCATCCTCCTGTCTCCATGAGGTCCTTGAGAGCAGAGACCAAGTTTTCACCTCTGTTTTCCCAGCACCCAGCGTGGGATTGGTACAATGCCTCCCGCTACCCGTTCATGAGCAGAGTTTGGGAAGACCAAATTAACCCCTTTATTCAATGATTCTTGATCTGCTTTTGGTAACTCTTAGTATTAAGAATTATGCTTTTCTTGATTTTGATCAGCAAACATTATTTGGGTGGGGATTTAAGAGTCTCTTAGCAGTAGGAATCTTGGTTCAAACAAAAACCTATGACAGCCCAAACACATAAAATAAATGAAAATAGAGCTACTTGAGTTGAAGCTGGATGGGGAGGCCTGGAGCCTCCCTAATCCTTCTTCTACCCCCTTTCTTGGTGATGGAACACCTCCTTGGAACTATGGGCTCTCTAAACATTATGTTTTAAAAACACTGCCTTGAGAAACTCTATATGTGGGTGAGGGGAGGGGATGGAAACTACCGGTACTCTCTGCTCAGTTTCTTTGTAAAGCTAAAACTGCTAAAAAAAATTTTTTTAAAAATTTAAATGAATGAAAGGTAAAACTTATTATGTGCTTGAGCCCTGGAAAGCATTCAATACATAAAAAAATAAAATAAAAGATAAATGTGTGATCCTGGACCGGGGGGGGCGGGGGACTATTAACATTATTAAGACAATTGGAGAAATCTGAATACAGATTATGGATTATATGATAATATTGTATCCACATTAAATTTTCTGATTTTAGTAACTATACAGTGGTTATGTAAAATAATGTTTTTGTTCTTAGGATATAAACACTTCAGTATTTAGGGGTAAAGGGAACAAAAGGTGTAAGCATAAATCAATGATGTTTTCAATCCAACTTAAGAAAATGTTTATCTGTATGTGTATATGTATTTGTGTAAGGTTGCCAACAATCACAGCATAAAATAAAGAGAAAAAAATCACACACACAAAGATACACACACAAACACACACACTGTTGGTTGTTATAACAGTTCCTCTTGTATTTACCTCCAATCCCAGAAAAGGTGAATGACTGGGGAAGGACTGAGTTTCTTGAGAGCAGGAACTACATTCCTATTGTCAAGCAGCCTGGTACAAAGTATAAACTCAATGGATGTTTGGTTCATTGAACTGAGTTGACATTAAATTAAATGAATTTAATTGTGCATTGATTAAAATGACAGAATTGGACGTCAAATATAGCTTTAGAAGTTGGAGAGCAGTAGCCTAGTGAAAGAAAGACTTGACAAGTTAAATTTAACACAATTTAATTGCGCAAAGAACAATTTGCCAATTCGGAAGCCCCCAGAACCAGAATAGGTTCAGAGCGATTCTGGGGCTGCTGCGTGGTTAGGTAACATTTATAGACAGAAAAAGGGAAGTGACGTACAGAAAATGGAAGTGAGGTACAGAAAATGGAAGTGAGGTACAGAAACAGATGGGTTGGTTACAGCTGGGCATTGGCTTTATTTTAACATGGTTTGAACAGCTGGCTGCCTGTAATTGTTGGAGACTCAGCTACTTGTTGCGACAGTGGGTTACAGTCTGTTTGCACATCCAGTTAGCTTATAGTTCACTATGTCCAGAGAAAACTTTAGGCCAAACTTAATAAAACAAGCTTTTCCTGGCTTTCCCCCAAAGGAGACATGGGAAGGTGGCTACAGAGATGACTAGCCTGATAGTCACCTCTACCCTGAAGGACTCCTGAGTTAAGCCATTGTGATCTCTGAATCAGAGGGGGCGGGGTTGCCAAGTGATCAACAGCCCCTGCTTCAAAACTGGATCATTCAATCCATCACGTTGCTTCATTTTATCTGAATGTCACACAGGATTGGTGCACAGCAATAAAAGTACTAGAAGATTGATAAATCACGGTCACATTGAGGGGTCTTAGAGTTAGAAGGTGCCACTGGGTTCAGCTAGGCAGATCAAAGGAAGAGTTCTTCCTCTAGCGTCCCTGACAGAGAGCTCGTGCATTTGAGGGGCAGGGTGGCCATTGTCAGAGAGAGCTCCCTTACATTAAGCCTCCGTCTTCAACCTCTCCCTCTCTGATGGCTCTCTATGTAAGGGTGCTCAGGTCTCTCAATGTCCTCTAAAAATGTCCTCCCTTGACCCGGCATCTCTTTCAATCTGTCTTTTCCTTCCCAGCCAAGCCTCTGGCGAAAGCAGCCAATGTTCTGTCTCCACTTCCTCACCTCCCACTCTCTCTCAGCCCACTGCAATCTGGTTTATGTCCCACCACTCGACGGACATGCTCTCGACTGGACCAACTGCCCCTGTATTGCAAAGTCTGATACTTAGATACTATTGGCTTCTTTCTTGAAACTCTTGTCTCTCTTGATGTTTCATGACAGCTCTACTGGTTTGCTTCTTCCTTCTTTGGCTATTTCTTCTCAACTCCCTTCTAAATGTGTTCCTCCCCCATCTTTTCATTTTACCCCACCTACTCTCCCTGAGCCATCTCGTTGACTCTTTTCTTCAGCTAACATTACCCTTTAGCATTAGCATTAAGCCCCTTCACTTTTCTCCTGTATCCAGTCCACAGCAAAATCATGTCAATTCCACTCCCAAATCCACTCCCTCTTCCCTGTCCTTTTGCCACTCCCGAGTTTATGTGTCACCTCTTTTAGATTTCTGCCACACCTTCACCACTAATCTCTCTGCTTTCAGTTTTGATCTCACACAATATCACAGATCTAAAATATAAATTAGACCATGTCATTCCCTGATTCGAACTTTTCTGTGGTGTCCACTGCCTGAAGAATGAAATCCAAGCTCATTAGCAAGACTCTTACACAAGGCCTCTTATACAAGGCCCGTCATCACCTGACCTCTTCCTCACCAGCCCCAACTTCCTTCATCCCTTACGTTGAATTCAGTTTTAGAGAAAAGTTAAATTGTTTCAAGGCTTCACTGTGATATCTTTAAGACATTTTACTTGTCCAGATTCCTACTTCACAGATGAGAAAAATGAGGCTTGGAGAGATGAATGAATGTGGCCAAAGTCACACATCTAGTGAGAAGTAAGTCAGGAATTTCAGCTGAGGCAGTTTGACTCAAGAGCCATTTCATTCACCCACCAAGCTCAGCTGCCTAATACTACAGGGATATTTATCTTCCCATTGGCTTAAAATATATTTTATCTTCATTTCTGATTACTCTTCATTTGGCAATAGCTACAGAATGCTGGCCAAATGGTGAGTGTGCTTAATAGCTCACGGATTCTGCAGTGTACAAGGGAAAGCCTATTTTAGACATTAAGAATTTTTATGCAATTCAAATTATCTGTACTGTGAGCAAGGGTTTTCATATATTGACGTTCTTAGAACAAGACTCACCTGTTTTGGAAATGTGCAGTCCAGAAGATAGGAAGCATTATTTGTAATGAAGTGGAAAATTCCCCCAGGGCTGTGAAGTTAAATTAAAAAAGGACTGATTAAGTAAAGATAGTACTATTAGTCCTTTTAGTGTAAACTCTTTATTTGCCCAAGCCAAACAGTTGCCATTTCTGAACAGAAGTCAAACACCTGTTGCTTCAGAAAGGAAAATTTCAGACCTGGCTTTTTAGAGCTATTGCTGATAAGAGCTGACCATGAAAAGATTCCAAAAACTGACATCTGGGCCCAAAAGTTTACCTTCCTTCCTGCTTATTTTCCTTATCTGTGCGTGTACGTTAGCTGGAAACGTAGCTCATGACTCCAGTCTATGATTCACTCCCCTCTTCATTTCTGAAAGGGGCACTGTATGGGTGTGGCTGCTCTAGGCCAATAGTGAGGCTCCCCTTGGCCTGGTGAGCCCTGGTCTCTAAGGAAAGGAGGAAGTGGGGAGGCTCTTCCAACCCGTCCCTCCTATGATCTGGCCTAGGGCCCCAGCAGTTGGATCCTGTAGATCCTCCTGTCTCCCTAGCGGGCAGTGATTACTAAGAGAAAAACCATCTGCATATCCCAGTCAATGTCCAACCTAAGCTCAAGTGCTCCTACCCAGCTAAACCTATCCTCTTAAAGGACCACATTGACCATGTTCTCATGCCATCTATGGTGGGGGTATTTGGGTAAGTATTTCTGCCTTGAGAGCAAACCATCTGACTTACAAATCTGACCTTATCACTCTCTTGCCCATAGGTGGCGCCCCATCACCTGTAGCTCTCACAACCCCTGTAGATTTTGATTCATTGAGTCAGGAGCTGGATCAGGAGTCTGTATTTTTTAAACCAACTACTCCAGTTTACCTGGGACTGAGGGTTTTAGCAGAACTTGAGACTATCCATACTAAAATTGGAGAAGTCCCGGGCAAACTGAGAAGAGTTGGTCAGCCTATTTCTGGGTGACTGATTTACAGCAGGGCTCCTGCAGACCCCAGCATACAGGTCAATCTGGCTCACTACCTGTTTTCAAAAATTAAGTTTTATTGGAACATAGCCATGTTCATTGACTTACATATGGACTATGACTACTTTTGTGCTACAGTAGCACAGTTGAGTAGTGGCAAAAGAGACCATATCACTCAAGAAACATGAAATATGTATTATCTGCCCCTTTGCAGAAAACATTTACTGACTCCAGATAAAAACCAAGAATCTAATCCCTTTGTTGTGAGCCAGCTGCCTTCCTTTCCAGCCCATCTTTACTCTTCCCTTCCTCACTCTGATGGCTCAAGGCATCCTGATCTATTTATAGCTCCAGAAGACTGCCAAATGCTCTTCCTTTTACTTATTTCTTTTTTTCACACACTGCTCTCTACCTGGAATGCTCTCCTCCCCGTTCTACTTGGCTAATTCCTTTTGGTCCAACAGGACACAACTCAGGCAGGCCCTTCTCCAGGAAGTCTTCCCTGACTCTGCCCCACCCCCAGCCAGGTTCACATGCAGGTGCACACCTCTATCACCGCACTTGCCATGCTGTGCCAGGACTGACCGTTTGCTTGTTAGATTCTCCCATTAAGCTACGAGATCCTTTCTGGAAAACACTGTGTCATATTCACCTCTAGACCTCCATTCCTTAATTTGAGTCCTAGCATGGAAGAAACCCAGGAAATGTTTGTTGGATTATGAATCTATAAAATAGAGATAAGAATTGCCACAGGAGATTTATCTGCTTGTGGGTCTTAGCTAGAAAGTTAGATTATGACTGTAGTTCAGGACTCACACCCTCTTCCTTTCTGGAAGAGGCATTAGTTCGGGTGTGGCTGCTCTAGACAAACAAGGAGGCTCCCCTTGGCCTGGTGAGCCCTGGTCTTGGGGTGGGAGTGCACGTGGATGATATACTACTCCCTCCAGTGTGGAAATACGTGGTAGGTATTGGCCAGGAGAGATGGCCTTTGTGAGCATATTTTTCTGGGTCACAAGAGTTGGAAAAATCTGGGAGTTGGGGAGATTTCACTTTTGAGAATAATTTTGTTTTCTTGGAAAATTCAAGGAGAAATATGGGAATCCCCTTTTCTCTCCTGTATTTTATCCATTTTCTCCCCAGGCCTGTTTGTCTCCAAATATACCAGATGTGATAATTTTTGCAGCAAACTGTTATAGTGTTTTATGGCTCTAAAGTAATAAAATGGCTTTAGATCAGCAATGGCATCCAAAAAGTACTTGAAGGCATGCTTATTTTTCCAAAAATGTGTTTTTTCTTTTAAGAGGATTTTTTTTGTCTCTTGCTTTTAAATTTCCAGAAACTTTATTTCTCCTGATAAATGATTCTACTCCCAGAATTAGGGAAAAAAATTCAAGTGCAGTTCAGCTCAGAGTGCTAGATCTCTGTTTTCTATGATCTTCTGAGGGTAAACCAAGGAGACTTCTTGAGGAGCAGCTCTGCCAGTGGGGAGAGAGAAGCCTGGAAAGCCTCAGAGGAGAAGGTAGGCCTAGTCAGGGGACCAGCCCTGAAATCAGGGCAACTTGCAGCTGTACAGATCTAGCTGGTGGTACCAAAGGGAGGGATTCCAGCATGAAGTGGGTTTGCAGGCCTTGACTTCACCCTCCTCCAAGAAGTGGGTTTGGCAAGAGTTGGCAATGGGTTAATGTTCAGGCCACTGAGTTTGCCCTCTGGGACCTTTTGTTCCTACAGCTCCTGTGTGACAGATCTAGTCTCCCTCTCCATATGGCACAAACTTGTGATAAAGAGAAAGCCTATAATGGAAAGATCGTGGTGCTGGAGTCTTGAGCTGAACACTTGTAGATATTGGATCCAGGGCAAGTTTTTTTTTAATCTTCTTAAGTCTCTGATTCTCATTCTGTAAAACGGGCATAATAATAGTTCATTCCTCAGAAGGTTAAAGATTCAATGAGGTCACATATGGAAAAGTTTTTAAAGTTCCTGGCACATATTAGATGCCCTAGGACCATCACTGGATAGTTGATGCATGGTTTTGAGCAGATAAACAGAGGCTATTTCTAGGTGAGAAGCTCTGCCCTGCCCTAGAGGGCATTGATCTGCCAAAAGGTTGAGAATTCTGGACTCAGCCTCATGTCACCTTCTTCCCAGAGATTCCCCAAACTCAGGACTAGACTTCTTGGCCAGTGTCTCTTCTGACCCCACTGGAAGACAGGAATTAAGCAGACTCTGAGGACCACTGGACAGCCCTGGGTCTGGACCAAGCTGAAGAGCTTTGCGTTCAGACCCTCTCTTCAATCATCAGTTCTCTCCCATATTTCATGCTTTAGAGGATCTCACCTACCCCCAAGGCTTTCAACGTTCCCTATTACCTAAGGCCTCCTCATCAGACCTCTAACCTAGTCCTCTCTTCTAAGCTGGATGCAGACATACACCCCTATTTGCTGGAAAGCTCCACTGTATATACCATGAGCACCCCAATTCATGTCCAAACCTTAAGTCATGTTCTCCTCCCCACATTGGTTACTCCTCATATGTTCCCAATACAAGTCAATGATATCATTCCCCACCCTCTTGGCAAAGCCAGAAAATGTGGAGTCATCCTAAGCCTCCTCCCTTTCTGCCCGCCCCTGCCTTCATATAGAGCCAACCACAAAGTTATTTATTTACTCATCAATCAACAAATATTTATTGAGTGCTTGCAATGGGTAAAGCACTACACTGCATGCTGGATAAAGAGTAATGAACAAAACAAACATGATCTCTGTCATCTGCAAGGAGACCGACATTAAACAGATAAACATACAAATGAATACAAACCTATAAATTCCGATAAGCGTTCTGAAGGAAAAACATAGGGTGTTTTGAGGACTATAACAGGAAGACCTAATTTAGATGGGGAGGTCAAGGAATATATATTAGTCAGGAATCTTTCAATTATAAATAACTGAAACTGAATCTTAACAAGTTTAAGCAAAAAAGGAGGAATTTATCAGAAAGATATTGGGGTAGCTCATAGAGGCAAGGAAGAGGTGACCATCCAGGCTTTGAGAAGGCTTCAAGGGTGATGATGACAGCCGGAGACTGGCACACAATCAGAGCTCTCTCCATCTGTGTTCTTCTCTCTGGGTCTCTCTGAGTTGGCCTCATTCTCTCCTACTACATCACAGAACATGTTTCACAGTAGAGTAGCCCTCTAGCCCAGAGGCAAGAGGGTCTTCCTCACCATTTCCTGATAGGGAAATCTGAGAAGAGGTCTTAGATTGATCAGAAGAATGGGATACTGTGAAACTGACCCAACCTGGGTTGGTGCCTGCCCCTATAGCCAGTAAGGGTGGTTGCCTAAGAAGGAAGGGTGAGGTGAGGGTGGCAGAAGACTTCTTTGAAGAGGTGACATTTAAAATGACATGAGACCTAAAAGATAAGTATGATTTAGGCAAGTAGCAAATGGAAGAAGAACATTCTAAATAGAGAAAGCATCATTCATTTATTCATTCATTCATTCACTTAGCAAATATTGATTGACTACTTAAACATGCCTGGACCCGGGTATATAACCATGAACAAGGAAGATACAGTCCCTGCCCTCTTGGAGTTTGTAAGTGCAAAGATTTTAGGAAAAAACAGACCTCTCAGAGGCCCACAGGAAGGCCACATGGCTAGAGGACAGAGAGAGGAGATGAGCAGCAAAGATAAAGTTGTGGGGAGGGAGGAGCCATTGCAGTCAGGGACTGCAGGCCATGCTCAGGTCTTGGGTTTTACTCCTAGTGCAATGAGAAGTCACTGAAGCGTCTTGTGCTCAGGAGTAACATGATGTAATTTACATCTCTAATATACCATTTTAACTGCATTGTCAAAGGCATTGTAACCTAACTTTTGTTCTCCGTTGACACTGGTTAGAAGGCTATTGCTGTCTTGCAGGCAAGAAAGAATGCAGGTTTAGACAAGAAGACATGAGGGGGAAAATGAATATGAGACATATTTGGGAGTTTGAATAAATAATACTTGGTAATAGATTGAATGTGGGGCATGAAAAAGAAGAAGGAGATACGATGACTTCCAGATTTATGATTTGAATAACTGAGTGATTGAAGGTTCTGTTTACTGAGATTGGTAGACTACAGGACTCCGTTTGAGAAGAGAAGATGAAGAGTTTAGTTTTGAACATTTTGGTGTGTGTATGTGTATGTGTGTGGGTGTGTGTTTTCAAACAGATGTTATACAGGGACATGGAATGGGTAACCTCCATTAATAAGAGAGTAGAGTGAAAGAAAAAACCCAGAATGAAACCCTGGAGAGCTTCAAGATTTAGAAAACACACAAATGTTAAGCAAGTAATATCAGAGAAGAAGAGACTATAGAATGAGACTGTGGCATTGGGGAGCCAAAAGAAGGAAGTGTTTCAAAAATAGAGGTGATCATGAAGTCAAATGCAACTAAGGTCAAACAAAGCTATCATTTAAAAATGTCTATTGAATTTAGCAACATACAGATCATTAATAGAAACAAGAGCAGTTTCAGGAGGGAAAGGTATGGAGGTAGGAGAGAATGAATGGGACCACTTAAAATCAGGAGTAAGACAAAGATGCCTGCTAATACTGCATCAATTCACTGTTGTACTGGAGGTAATAATCAGTGAAACAATACAAGAAAAGTAAATAAAAGGTATAAGAATATTAAAGGAAAAAACATTATTTGTAGATGACATGATTGTCCACATGTAAAATTGCAAGTAATTTACTAATTATGGAATAAAAAAATGTATCAAGGTAGCTGGTTATAAGAACAATACGCAAAAGTCTATTGCATTTCTCTACTCAATTGAAATAGATCTTGGGTTTAATAATAATAATTTGAAAATAATAATAATTGAAAATAATAATTTTTTAAAACTTAGTATCTATGATGGCAGCAACCACAACAACTGAAAACAGAAGGTGCCCAAATATGTGTAAGATTTTTATGGGGAAAAACCATTAAAATTTTCTTAAAGACAGTAAAGAAAATCCAAATGAGTGGCCAGAAACACCATGTTAATGATGGAAAACAATATCAGAAAGATATCAGTTTCTCTAAGGCATATTTGTTCCACCTTAAAAGGAGACTTTTTAAAAAATGGATACAGATGCTGGTATGTATACAGATCTAGTGATAGACAATTGGTATTATTTAAAACTCCATGTAGTCACAACCATCTTCATTATTACAGGCTGTTCCCACTGTCTAGAATTTTTTTCCACCTTATCTATTTGACAAACTTCTATTCATCCTTTAAAACCCTGGACAGGCCTGATCTCCCTGCTTTTCCTAGACTACACAAACAGAATCACTCATTCTTTCTAATGGGCTGCTTCTGAATCTTGCTTATGCTTACTTCAATTATTGCTTGGGACCTAGTGTATCCTACACGTGTTTATATGACTACCTGAAGCTAGAGTCACACTAGCAGAGTTCACGTCTTGGGAAACGATCAGAAAAGAAGTTTAGTGATGAAGTTTTCCTAAAGGTCTGAGCAAGTTCTCAATAAATATCTTTTGAATAATAGAGTGTTCAAAGTTAGCCCAGGCCCATGGGGAGGATCTTGAGCAGATCATTTAGTCTCTCCCTGTTTTTCTCCACCATCCTGATCCAGCCCCTGAGAGACTCGGGAAATAGCCTGAGAATCTGAGTGTGTGAGTGTTGGGAACACAGGGGTAGGAGCATTTGCAGGGAGAAAAGTCACAGGATATCCTCCTCCAAAGTCTCTAGCCAGGTGCTTCAGTGCCTCTTTGATACCAAACAGACTGCAGAGAATGACCATTTTCCTCCCAAAAGACTCTCTGACCTCCACAGAGGATTCCTTCCTGAAAGGAGTGATCAAGGCATTGTTCACAGATTGAAGGAGAGGGTGGGCTGGCAGGAAACTTAGAACCAGGATCCCTAGAGCTGCCATCAAGTCAGCATACATCAGAAATGCAGGAAAGAAATCTCTGAGGTAGCAGCATTACACAATGAGGGAATATGATTTATTTAAGAAAAAAATTAATGTCCTGCTTAATTTTCAGTAAACCCATGAATTTTATCAAGGCCGATGAACCTGTATACTCTCTAGAGTTTTTGTAGCACAAATCTTGTGTTTATGTAACAACCTTGATTGTTGAAGGTAGTTTGTAATCCCCTTGAGGACAGGGACATAATTTACAAAATTATGCATTTGCACAAAGCTTTACACATAACAGGGCCCACTAACGACAAATTGATGGACAAATGAGTGAAGCAGAAGATACATATAAGGTTAAAAACCTCATGTATAAGTAAAAAGGAAAAGGGTTCTCCCAGTCATTCCCAATAGCATTTGCTGGTTTCACATTCTTAAATACATAATGGGGATTCCAGTGTTTTGCCTTAAAATGAGTTTAATGAGGCTCTCTCTGCACTGCTTCCAAGGGCTGGGACACAATTGATGATGTGATGGTGAGCAGAACTGCTCTCCAGAGGGATAACAAGATGTGTGTTTTAAAAGCAAATATTCTCTGAGCATCCACACGTGCCAGGGGATTTTTCAAGGCATTAGAGGTGAGTCATAGATAAGTCTTCAAAGGAACCTGCAATCAGCTGTGAAAATAAATACACGCAAAAATAAAACCAGAAAGGGATAAAGAGGAGACTGGAGATGCTGAATGAGAGCTAAGCTTGTAACCTCCAATCCTGGGTTTCAAAAGCGGCACCTGTATTTAGAAACATTGAAGGGCCTAACTGGAGGGAAAAGAGCAGAGCTGCTGGAAAGGCCACAGTTTGGTTTTATTTTGGTAACGGTGGTCTTTGCTAAATGTGTATTAAATACATGGACATGGCTAAAATACAAGCAGTAAAGAGAGGTTCATAATGAAAAACATGTTTCCCACCTCTGTTGACACTTCCTAGGGATGGTATTTTTTAACTCTTTAGCTGTTTATTCTAGATATATAATCTGCTTCTCTTAATTTGAAATAGTACCCTTTGACTTTCTGCTTTCCTAGATGAGATTTAAATCTCTAGCTTCACCTTTGCCTACTTGGACCCTCCAATATAGTTGTCAGTATTTTAAGTTTCTCAGTTAAGTTCCTTAAATAAATATTCATGACTTTTTATTCAACTCATCATACACAGTATTTTTCAATTTCGCTCTGTTATGGACTGAAACCAGGGCTCTCCAGCCCTGGCTCCTGACACTTACATCCTCAGTTATTCCACCCCAGCCACACCACCCTTTCGACAGCTTCTAGAGAGCCTAAGGTTCTTCCTGTCCTGGGCCCCAGCACTTGAACTTCTGTGCCTGGCAAACTCTTGTCCAGGCTCGTGGTAGAGAAGGCCCCTCTCATCCTCCAGAATTCAGTTTAAATGTCACCTCTGCAGAGAGGCCTGCCAGAATCAACCATTGTTTGTGACATCACCTAATTTTTCTTCATTATATTTATTACACACTGAAATTATTTATTTTATTTGTTTTATTTCAAATAATCTAGTTCTTCCCCAGAAAGTAAGCTCCTCAAGAGCAGGAATTCATGCCCATTTTGTTCACTGCTATATCCCCACTATGAGAACAATGCTTGGCACAAAACAGGCACTCAATGAAAACTGCCAAGTGAATGGATGACAATAAATGAATAAAAGGGGAAGGATCATTAAAACTTATCATGTTAGGAAGAATGCTAGATGCTACATGTACATTTTCACTCTCTTTTGACCCTCACAGTAATCTCAGGAGAGTTGGGGAAGCTTCCAGAGCACATGGTCAGCAGGAGGCAGAGCCTCTTGGAGCACAAACATGCCTCTGGGTGGCAGACTTCTGTCTCTTAGTTCCCCATATCTGCAGCATGGAGTGTGGCCTCCAGGATGGATTGAGGCCATGGCAGCAGGAGGAGGAAAGGGCTGGAAAACAGGCCCTAGGAAGTCTCCTGAGTGGGTGCTATGGCAGTAGATGGCAAAGACTTGGTGTGGCGAGATCCTGACTTTCCTCACCCTCACCAGCAGGGAAAGTAGGCTGATTGGGAGACGTGCAGCCGGGTTCAGTTGGCACCTGGCATCCCTTTCACCTTCACAATCCTCCAACCTTCTGGTGGGTGGGTATGCAGGCTGGAGGGCATGTCCTCAGTGGAGGTCACAGAGAGCAGGGTATGAGGCCTCACAAGACACACGTTTGAGTTCCGGGTTCCTTTGGTCCTCAAGAGGGTCCCTATTCACTCATAACCTCTGGCAAGTTCCTTTATCTCTCTAAGCCTATGCTCTTAGCTATAAAACAGACATAATTGTTCCTGCCAACCTAATTCCCAGGCTTGTCGTGGGCCCCAGAGGACAAAATGTATGTGTAGGAACCAAAAATGCCACTAGACTAGCAGACTCTTAACACATACTAGTTTCATGCATTCTGTTTGAGAGGTGCTGCATGGATTTTAGATACCATTTGGTGAAAACACAAGCCTGATTATGAAGCTTTGGGGACTTTTATAGATTTGAGGCATCTGCTTCCTTCCCATTAGCCTTCAGTTCTGCTCAAATATGCTGAGTAATGTCCTCTTTGAATTACTATCATGTTTGAAGGACTTTTTATTTAATGAAGTATCCCAATCTGAACTGGGATTTAGCTGTTAATGTTTCCAATTTCTTTCCAATTACTATGAGAATTTTATAAGCAGTTTTATACTTACAACAATATTCCCCCTCTACATCAATAAGAGCAGCCCAATATCTGATTTCAAGCCTTGTGTTCATCTAAGTCTTGGAGAGAGAGGGAAAGAGAGAGAGAGAATGAGAGGGAGACTGATTAAGTCTTTGTGGAACTCCTGGTGAGTAAGTGAGAAATTCCATTCATATCAGGTTGATTCCAAGCAAATTCTCAGGTTCCGCAGAAGGAAAAGGGTGACACCCAGCAGCCATTTGTGCTGCTTCTTTTAGTGAATGCCTTAGAACTTAGTTTTATTTGGTGTTTGGGGGAGTGTGATAAGGTTATTGTTAATACAGGCAGTGCCCTGAGGTATGAACACATACTTTATAAACAACCCTTACTTAAGAATGGATGCCTCAGCATATAGCTGCACTCCCATGGCTCCAGAGACTCCTGAACTCCTGTTCCAATTCCACTGGTGCGTTAGCTACCCATTCAACTAACAGTGATGAGAGCGCCAGCCAGGTCCAGCCAGGAGGTAGTGGTGGGGGGCGTGTCTGAGCATGTGGACTCTGGAGCTATGTGGTTGGAGTTTAAATTCTGGCTGAGCAGCTGTGAGATCTTGGACAGGTGTTCTTCAAGGACTAACTGGAGACAATTTCCTTTTATCTTAGTTCCATAAATAGTTGTGCTTCTTTCCAGATACTTGAACTTTCTACCTTATAGACTCTGGAAATCTTGAGAATGGTTGTGATTTTTGTCCTGCTGTTGATTACAAAAAAAGTCAGATCTAACAATGCATGTGGCATATCTCTGGTATATAGGACTTCATGGCAAGCATTTCGTTACCAGATTTGCTAACATCTCTGCTTTCCTTCTCTTATTTTCTCCTTGCCTTGCTTGAACTTTATCACACATCTTCCATTTCTCATTTTTGGCCTTCATCTGACCCATTTGCCCTGCTCTTCTGCAGCAAATCCTTCCATATCTAGCAGGATGGTATGTGGTTAATAGAACAAACTCAGGTCCACCATTACTGTTAACCTTGGCAAGGTGCTCTGTTTCCTGCCTGTAAGAACCCTTGTGAGGATCAGATAACATATATGTAACGTGCTTAGATTAGTGTCTGGCATATTGTAAGTGTTCACTAATTCTGTTACTGTAATGTCATCATAGGACAATGGCATCCAAGCTGTAGAACATTCTTTTTAAAGATGCAAGGTTGTGGGATGGCCACGTGGCTCATTTGGGAGAGTGCGGTGCTGGTAGCGCCGAGGCTGTGGGCTCGGATCCTATATAGGGATGGCGGTGAGCTCACTGGCTGAGCGTGGTGCAGACAACACCATGCCGAGGTTTGCGATCCCCTTACTGGTCAGAAAAAAAAAAAAATGCAAGTTTGTGCTGGGGCACACATCTCAGGAGGCAGCAGGGGCTGAATCCAGGTGCACTCCACTCTCCAAAACCAGGATTGAGCTGCACCCACTCAGAGAAATCGGTGCCTTTTAAAAATAGCTCCTGACCCTACCACCTTTTCCTACTTTTTTATGAATTGAACATTTGTGAAAGATGAGAGCTGACAAAAGTGAGCAAAATTTTCCATTTCGAAGAAGTTTAATCTGGTGTTGAAAGAAGTTTAATCAAAAGAAGTCAAACCTGGTGTCAACCTGTATCCAAATAGATAGTTCCTTACACATATGTATCTCCCAAAAGTCTTGATCTCACCTAATAACCAGATTATAATAACTCTGAGCCCCACCTGCCAGATTGGAAAAGTTTAGTCATCTGCCCAGGTTGTCCTCCCCAAATGTTTCTAAAAATTGCACACATATGAGCAACCTCCCCCCACCCCCACCACCATTTGTCCCCCTTATCCCCAGCACAACCCTTCTCTTTGCTCTCCTCCTGCTGCCACCTACTAGAGGGGAAAGAACTCAGACATAATGGGGTTGGCTGACCTCAGGACCACTGAGCTCTGAACTAGCCTGTCCCCATCTCAGCTGCTTCCAACCTTCAGGTATGGTTGAGAGTGTGCCAAGGTCTTGGCCAATCTCCAGAGATGTGGACTGAGTCACCACAGCAACTGCTCCCAGGGCCCAGCTTGCTGTACCCACAGCTTCCTATATAGGTCATGTCAATTTGTCCACCCAGCCTTGGTGCCCTTCAAGGAACGAGACAGAGAGCACACAATGAGAACGCCTAACAGAAAACCTGCTCAGGTCCTCAATGTACGGATTTTGTGGAACAGCTCTTTTTGTTTACACGTGTAGACTTTTCCCCTCCATCTCCAAGACCCCCCAACTGGGCCAAGGTCAAAGTGCACATTGTGTCTAGGAGTACACTCTCTTTCATTAGCCCTGTTTCTTCCCACCTCCTTCCCTGTGGAGTGTTTCCTTATGGGGTCCTCCATTGCCATTTTTACTATCTGGCCTCAGCCAATCCCACCTAGTTCACCACATAAGCCTTAGTTATTTTGAAAGTCCAAGGAAAGAGGTTGCAACTCCCAACACCTTTTCTCCCAGGGCCCCCGTAAATTCTTGTATAAAAAAATACATGAGGCTCCACATGGCAGCAGCCAAAAGATCTATTGTGGAAGGGGTGATGTCTAACCCTCCCTCTAGAGTGTCTCGGCAGCAGGCTGCTCCCCAGCCAAAGGCCCTCGACACATTTCCCCGAAAGTGATACCTACCTAACCACAATCACATTTTCTGTGTCTGCAAGTGTTCTCTTTGAGACCTTGCAAGATTCACCAGTTTGATTGCCTTCCAATCCCACATTCAGCTCTCTCGTCTCATTAAATATAGACCTAATTAATTATAGACCTCAGATTGCTTCTTAAATCCACCTGATAATGCCTGGGGATCTATTAACCCATGCAGCAGGGGAAAACACAAAAGACTGAACCTAGAAATCTTCACAAGAAATGAAGGGCATGGGCCTGTTCCAGTCAGGAAGTAAAAAAATAGATTCAGAAATGGGCTCCCAAGTTATGGCTACCAAATTTAGTGAACAAAAGTGCAGGATGCCCAATTAAATTTGAATTTCAGATAAAAAACAAATACTTATTTTTGCATAAGTATGTCCCATGCAACATTTGGGCCTCCTGTGTTTTGTCTGGCAACCCTCTCCCAGACATGGTGCCATGGGCCACCATCACTCCAACTTAGCATTCACAGAAACCACAGAAACACATAACTGCCCCGGCCTGCTCAGGATTTTATTTCACAGCCCAGGTGCCTGCAAGGTGGCCACAGGTCACACGCAGCCTTTGTGTCAGCTGTGTGGAAGTGAGCCACCCAGCTGGGAGGTAAACCAGAGTCAACAGCCCTAGGCTGGAAGAGCAAAGACCAGTTTCCAGGAAGAGATCTGGAGGAGAGCATGCAGGCTCCTGCGTTTACAACGAGGCCCTGCCCAGCAGGCCTGCCTCTTGGCTTTCACAGCTCCCATGTGTTTTTCTTGGAGGAACACGTTGGGAGGCTTGCTCTGTAGTGTGCATGCTCTCCACAGGAATGGGAAGCTCTTCTCCCTCAGACAAGCATTTTATAGAGTGGTTTTAGTCCTCTAAATTCTAAATGTGTTTGTTCCCCCAGTGAAGGGAAAAGAAGGTGCAAGCTGGAGAGGAGGTAGCCAGACCAGGAGTCCAGGAGGCAGCTGTCCAAATGAGTCTTGGCTGCGGCCACCTGGCAGACAGATCACTTGCAGCAGAGAGAGGCCACGGGCAGCGACCCAGAGCAGGCTCCCGGGAACAGCCTCCCTACCTTCTCAATAGGGCCCTGTAGGGTTTTTCAGTATTTCCAGACCTTAATGATCCAGAAAAAAAGGATCATAAAAATACCTTACACTTCGAAGTATACAGAGCATTTTTACAGAAATTATCTCATTAGGCTCTTGCAACAACCATGTGAGGCCTAATAAGAAAAGAGAGTATGTTAAAAGTTACCTGGGATTTGTTTTAAGCAGGCATGGTAAGACATGGAAATGACTGTCATGAGGAAGAAGTTTATCCTCAGATCCCTAGAAACAGGAGGCTCAGCATGCCATGTGGGACCATGTGGGGAAGCACCAGGGTCGGTCAGGAGGCAGAAGTTGGGGAGAGGAGAGCATGACAGAGCCTGTATTGGGGTTCTCTTGGGAAGGAATGGGCAAGACAGGGTAAGTATGTTGAGAAGTTGAGGATTGGGTAGTTTGAATAATTTCAGCAGGCTCTGGGCTATAGGGGCAGTCCCTGATTGTCCAATGCCTGGTCCTGGGGTAATTTAGGGCAGGGGTAATACTGGCTTGATGTGTGAGAGTTTGATAAAGGAGATGGTTGGGGGTATGGGCTCTGCATTGGTTGGTTTACATATCAAAGGTATGTTATGCAGGAGAGTTATTTGCTATTTCTGGGAATTAGCCAGTCCTGGGAGGCAACTCTCTCCAGTATCAAGGCCCCAAATACCAGAACATCAAGAATACAGAAAATAAGTATATATGGTCAATACAGGGAGGCTAGAGACACAGCTTTCCCACAGTTACAAGGCCAGTGAGAAACAGAGCTAGGACTCAAACCCAGGTGTCCTGGCCCCAGGCCGGGGATCATTCCAAGAGAGTCAGAGGCCCTGCTGTTTCTTCCAGGTCACTTGGATAACCAGAACAAGCCCTCTGACCAGGGTGACAGACTTTTCCAGTTTATCCAAGGACTGGGGGGTTTCCCAGGACATAGAGCATTCAGTGCTAATGCCAGGATGGTCCCACGCAAACTGGGATTGTTGGTTACGAGCCAGGGAAGGCTCTCTCCCTGTCTCTACTCCCTTGTCCTTCTGACAGGGATCACCTGAGAAAGGACTTAGCCTGGAACAAACAAGAATTAGAAAGGCAGAAGAGTTAGAAAAGAAGGGATTTGAGGACCATGCAGTCTCACTTCTAAGTCTTTGTCCAAGCTGACCCTTCTACCTGGAGCCCCCTACTGTAACCATTTCCTCTTCTATTCCTCATTCACTAATTCTTAAATACCCTTCAGATCTCCTGACAGGAACTGGCATACCACCTCCTCCAGGACCACCCCTGACCTCCCCAAGACTGGGTTAGGTACTCTATGCTCCCAATATATAATTGCTTCCTCACAGAATTTGTCCCCTAGAAAGTGACAATGTTAGAGTAGGGGCTGAATCTTCATGCACTTATTAGTTCAACCAATACTGATTGATTGCCTACTGTGTGTCAGGTACTGGTATAGATACAGTGTACCCTGGGGATACAACGATGATGAAAACAAATCCAGTTCTGCCCTCATGGAACTTACAGTTTGTTGGGTGACACAGATGTTAATCAAAGCAAAATCACAACAACATCGGTAACCATTTGCTTTGATTATCATGTAATAAGTACTACATGAGAGGAGTACCCAATGTCTGGAGAGCTTATAATAGGGGGACCAGGGAGGCAGGAGCATCAGAGAAGTTTCCCTTACGGAAGTAACAATGGAGTGAAGATTCTGAGGCCAAGAAGGGGTTAACTAGGGGCAAAGGCAACGTCCTTTTGCTCTGGACAAAAGGAGCAGCCTGTTCCCTATTTCAGGAGGTAAGACAGCACTTTACAGCAAAGGTCTCAATGGGGATGATTTCACCCAAGGGGATATTTGGCAATGTCTGAGGATTTTTTTTGGGGGGGGGTCACAATTTATGGGGAGGGTTGCTATTGGTATCTAGTAGGTAGAAGCTGGGAATGGTGCTAAACATCCTATAATGCACATGACAGTCCTCCACAACAAAGAATTGCCTGGCTCAGAATGTCAATGGTGCCATTGTTTGTAGATCAGAGAGCAAAGGGGAGTGTGGGGAGTGTGGTGTTAGCAGAGGCTGGAGACCATGAAGGTCTTGTAGGCATGGTGACGTGGTGAGATCAATGGAAAAACCAAACAGTGGACAATTGCAGTAGTTCAGTTGGCAGATGATGGAGGGTTGGACCAGGACTTCAGTGATGAAGAGAAAAGCATTATGAATGAATTCCTCAACCCCTAGAAGGCAATATAATGGGACTTGTGGATGGGGGCTGGAGTAGAAGGAGTTATCAAATGTGACTCTTGGTTTTCTGGCTTGAGTCCCTGGATCAGTGGTAATAATAGCTGGTATATCTTATTCTACATGCATTAGCTCATTCAATCCTCACAACACTATGAGTAAACTGAGGCACAGGTGGTCTGTCTCCGCTGCTGTCTACCACTCTGTGTGGCCTGTCTGAACAATGGTTCTGTCCTTTCAGCTATGGAACACTGGTCAGGAACCAGGCTTGGGCTCATGGTTGTATCCTCATAAAGTACTAATATGCCTACCACTCAGCAGGGATTCAGGGAGGAGCTATTGAATGGGTCAGTGAAATAATTAATTGATTAAAAGTAACATTTCTTGAGCCATGCTATTTTCAAGGCACTATGCTTGGTGCTAGGTATACTGAAGCAATGGAAAGATAGACCTTGCCCATGAGGGCTTCAGAGTCCTGGGAAAAACAAAAATTTGCAGATACTGAACTCCACTCAGCCCCTGCCTTAAATTCAGTCGTCCTTCTCTCCTACCTCATCTGAGAGCCTGAGGAGGCAAAGTCCATGGTCTTTGAAGAGATTCTTTGGGCTTCTCAGAGTCTAGGACCTGTAGTTCAGTTGTCAGGATGTCTCTAACCAATTAGCAACAAACCAACAAATAAAACAAAAACCAAACCTGAAGCGCGTATGCATGTGTGCGCACACATGCCATCCCCATTCTAACCACGTAGGCCTCTGGGGATTGGTCTTTATACTGGAGAGTCACAAATCCTCCTACTGCTTCCTTTGTGCTCAGGAACAGTAAAAGGAGTCCAGCCTGGAATAAAGAAAAATAACTCTTTAAAGCTTCTTCCTAATTTTGTGTGTCCACCAGAGGGTCTAAGGCTGGGGAGTGGGCCCCACTTTGCTACACAGGCGCAGAGCTCAGCTGTTTCCCATCATAATGAGAAATCTTGTTTTATACAGAAAGGTTAAGTAGCTTGCTCAAGATTATACCCTTAGCAGGCAGTGCAGAGCCGGTTGGGACTCACATGCGAGCAGCTTGACTGCAAAACTATGCTATTATGCATGCTGGGAAGCATAAAAACTAACACGTACATGAGTATGTGCTGAGTGTGCCAGGCACTGTTCTAAAGGCATCATAAACATAACTCACTTAATCCTCACAGCAAGCTCACGAGGTGAGTATTACTTGTCCCTATTTTACAGAGGAGGAAATTGAGGTACAGAGTGGTAAAATAACCAGTCCAACATCACACTTGGGTAGGAAGTAGTGTTGGGATTTGAACCCAGGCAGTTCAGTTCTAGAATCCGTGCTCTTAACTGCCATTTGTTATATTATTCCCAGTATTTTGATGCATGCTTGAAATACTTCATACTTTGAATGTATTGATTAGAATTTTAAAATTAATTAAAAATAGAAGGGGGATTTTCAGTAGCACTGAATGCTATGGAAAGAATGAAAGTTGAAAATACCATTGGGTGTGACATGGAAGAAGACATGGGTAGCTGTTCCATTTGCCATCAGGGTATCTGTCCCTTGTCACTGCTCCTTCATTCCCTGGGCCTACCTCCATTGCTACTCCTCCACATGTGGTTGTCATCATCTGTTTCTGTCTGTCTGCCTTCCCCATAAACACTGAGAAATTTGAAGGTAATTCTATTTTGAATTCGTCTTTCTGGCCCCAACAGTCTATTAAATAGTTGATGTATATAATTACTGTTAGATGAATAATGAGGCCCAAGAAAGAAGCCAATTGCTTCCAATTCCTGCCACCCACTGCACCGAACCCATTTAGGAGCTTCAGCTCTGCTAGTCCTCACTAAGAGGAGGCCCCAGCTCTGGTCTGACCTTAGCTTAAATACAGGGGTCATGTTGTAGGACAGGGGAGGAAGAAGGAGAGGGGACAAAAATCAACCAAAGTCAGCTCACCAGAGTATGTGCTGCAGTGGGCCAGGTGCCAATCTGATAAGATCAAAGCTGCGGGAGAATGGACAGTGAGGTTCAGGGAAACGGGAGGATCTTGGGTTTGATTGACAATGCTTGGCTGTAACACAAACTGCCTTGCGAGGATATTGCAACACCACTGAATGAGTTTTCTGCACCCGAGCAAGATAATGGTGGTACCACAAAATCTGTTAAAGAACAAGAAATGGAGTGAAAAGACTTAGGCTTATAGTTACTCCATGAGAACACTCCTTGCATGAGACACTGACACCTGGCTCCTTTGTCATGGATGGATTTTTTTTAAAAATACCTAGATAGAAAATGTCTTCTTTCAGTTTCCTAATTTAAATCCTAATTAGGAAAAATCAGCACTCAAAAAGGTATACCCACTTGGCTTGTGGCAGCAAAGTATAACATGAAAATATTCGCCACAAGGAGTAACTGACTGAGGTTTCTCAGGAATGCAGACTATTTGGCTCTTTGAGCCTAAAATACTTTATTCACTAGCTTGTGTTTGAATATAATTAAACATTTGCCTTTAACTCTGCCTTTGCTTTACTATGAGAGTTTAACACTTCCCAAAGACTTATCTATGTCTTGTGATACAAGGTGATCAAAGACACAAGAGGGAAAGGCAAAGAAAGAAGCCAGACTAAGAATGAGTAACTTCTGATATCACCCCCACGTGGAGAAGCATCCTGAGCAGATGTGTGTGAAGGCTGCACGTGCTGTGGATATCTAGATATCTCATTCTCTGGTTTCTGAGATTCCTAAAATTCCCCAAGGTATTTTCAAACTTTGTATAAATTTACAAATTAAAGTTATCTGACAATTAAAAAAATAAAGAAAGAAAATCAGCCAGAGGCACATCCTATGGCTTTGATAACATCACTCATGGTCTTCTCAGCCAGGACGACTTTGAGCTAAAACACGAATTCTGATCTTTAAAAGTGCAGAGTTGGAGGACGATTACTCCTAATTCCCCAGCAGCACCTTCATCATAGAGAAACAGAAGGTGCCATGACCATGCCTCTTTTACTTTTCTAATTGTAAACTATTCCTTAGAAGAGGGAGGTCTTTTGAGCTTATCGTAGAACATTTCTTTCACTGTTTTAATGAAGAAATCTGGTCAAAATATCTTTAAGTACTTTTCTTCCCTTCAAGCTTCTAGACAAAACAAACCTCCCAGTTATCTTGGGTTCCTCTCTCTGCCTTACCTCCCACACCCAGTCGCTGCCAAGTGCTGTCAGTCCCGCCCTCACGACATCTCCAACATGCATCCCCGCCCCTTCTCTCCTGTGGCTGCTTTCCGAGTTATCTTCCCAGCTGACCTTCTGGTTTCCTGTCTGTCCTCCTCCACTCTGTCATCCACATTTCTATGGACAGAGTCATCTTCACCCAGTGCCTGGAACATAGTAATGGCTTAGTAAGTGTTCACCAACTCTGAACCTCTGACGTTTCCCCCCTCTTATTCAGAACTTCACAGATGTCCCTCGATCCTACACATGATGTCTGAACTCTTTGGCCTGCCACTCTAGACCTTCCCTAATCTGATGCCAGCCCACCTGTCATTGCCACCCATCTGCTCTCATTGTGGAACTTACATTCCAACCGTGCTGGGGGACCGCTTCTGGTGCTCTCCTGCTCCTGGTCCTTGTTCGTGCCATTTTCTCTACTTGCAATGCACTTTCTCCCACATACTGCCTACTCTGCAAGACCCACGCCCAGTGCCACCTCCTTCCTGAAGACGTTCCTGACCCCACGCAGCCCAGTACACCCTCTCCTTCCTCTGCACTCACTTAGCATTCTCTTGCACACGCTCTCATGGGCGACTGTCATTTAAGTATATGTTGTCTTAGATTGTGCATATTTTGACAGTAGCATCTGTGTATTCAATGCAATATCATATTTAAAGTACACATCAGAATGCCCGGCACACAGTAGGTATTCAGTTTCCCCTTTTCCATTGAGCTTTTTGTAAGGTGAACTGCTAAAATTTCATGGAAACTGCAGTACAACTCCTTTTCTTGAGAAGCCCGGGGGTTACACAGTTGTGTCTCTCTTATTTTAAGGAAGACAGCATGAAGTAGAGAACATGTCAGACCTGAGTCTAAATCTGGGTTCTGCCTTACAATACCATAGTGATTTTAGAAAACGTGCATAACTTCTCTGCTTTTTTATCACTAGGGTAGGATTCTTACACACTGTGGTAGACCTGTAGAAACCAGGCTTATAAAGCAAAGAGACCTCAAAAGAGAAAGACTCAAATGTGACAGAAGTTTATTATGTTTTCACCTAAGGACCCGTAGGTGGGCAGGCTGACAAGGACAGGTAGGAGACTCTGTTCTCAAAGCCATCCAGGCCTACCTAGGTTCTTTTTGTCTCATCGCCCTGCCATTGCCCAGATAAACAAAATCTTACTCACCAGCCCCACAACCACGTCTCTTTCCAGTTCCCAGGAAAGTGGAACAGAGAGGAAATAGCTCCTTTTCTAAGAGCTTCACCCCGAAGCTGCTTTTGTTCAAATCCTATTGACTAGAACTTAGTCAACCACACCTAGTTACAAAGGAGGCTGGAAAATGCTTAGCAACACTGAGCATCTGAGTCTTCCATCATCCTCTCAGGAATAGCTAGGCAGCCACATAAACTGCTAAAACTCAGTAGGGAAGGTTCTGTTACCAAAAGAAGAAGGCTAAGAATGGATATGGGGGGACAAGTACCAGTCTTTGCCAAACCTACCTTACAAAGTTGTTGCAAAGACTGGGATGGGCACAACAAAATAAATATTTGTTTCTCCCTAATTTATATCATTTTCCCCCACTTTCCCAGCAGCCTTCACATAGCAAGCTCTCACTGTATTTTTGATGAATGAATGTTTAAATGAAGGAGCTCATTTTGAAGGCCCACCATTGCTAACTAGGTAAAACCATTGGTATTTTGCTTATAATTATTGTTGTATGAAATCTTGCTGCTGCTTCTGGTCAAGATGGTGGAATAGACCATGCCTAGCATCACTCTCTCCCACAAATCAACCAATTTACAACTATAAAAAATCAACAACAGCCAAGCTGGGGCTGCTAGGGCTCAGGGGAAGAGGAGGAGAGACCTATGGAGTACATGACGGTGGGAGAAGACACGATGAGAAAAAGGAAAAAAACCCTCTCACAGTTTTGTATCCTGGCCACTTCCAGGCTGAAGCTGCTGAGTGCACAGAGCAGGAACTGGTAAAAGCCACAGCTGTGCCTTTCTGATGAAGTTGCTTGAAGGTGGCAGAGGGAAGAGGGCCTTGGTAGCCCCAGGCCAGCAAGACCACTAATAGGGTTCCCATGGACCCGCATAGGACTGAAGAGCTACAGCAACTGAAGAAAAGGAGCCACTCAGAGGCCAGTGAGTCATCGCAAGGGACTGGCACTCAGCCCATCCCATGGGAAATATTTGGAGCATGGGTGGTGGGAGAGACAGGCACACCAGGGGAACACTGGGGCACAGCAAGGACAGCTGATCTGACCCCAATTCAACTCAGGACCACTCAGAAGAGACTGGACATGAATATAGAATTGCATGGGGTGCAGTTTGATGAAAAGACTCAGGCCCAGACCATTGTTTCTATACAACTCAGGTGCACCAGATTTCACTAGAACTGGAAGTACCTATAAAGTCAACCATTAAAACCTGAGCTGCACAAAAAGCCTTCCCTAGGGAATCAGCAGCAAAGCAGCAGTTTAGCTAAACCACAGAGCTCAAGTGCTGGTCCCCACAGGAAGTTCCCCCATTTTAGAAGTAAGCAAAGGACAACAAATTAGTTCCAGTGCAGAGTTTGAGTGGTGGGAACAGCAAATAATCCAACACAGAACTGAAAAAACAAAGTACCCACAACCAGAGACAAAGTTTGATATTAACTAGTAAAGGTCTCATTTCACCAAAGAACACCTATAACATCAAGAAGGACCAGAAGTCCCCTGGGCTACCAAGCCAGAGAGGGGGGAGGGCTGGGGGCCTCAGCCATGCCCCCTGACACCCACAAGCAGTCCCAAGGGTGGGGGCTGAGGGCCTTGGCCACATCCCCCCAACAAGCACAACCACCTCAGCGACGACCACTAAGCTGCTGCAGGAAGCACCCCAGGCTCCTGAGCTAGGGTGGTAGGGTCCAAGGGCTTTGGTCACATCCCCCTCAACATGAGCAACCAGCCCAGCAACAACCACTGAGCCACCACCAGAAGCACCCTGGGCTCTCCCAAGCTGGGGTGGTAGGAGGCTGAGGGACTCAGCCATGCCCTTCCCACACCCACAGCCAGCCCAATGACAACAACCGAACTGCCTCAGAAAGTGCCCTGGGCTCTCCTAAGCTGGGGCAGTAAGGGGGCCTCGGGCCTTAGCCACACCCCCCCACCCCCAACCATAGCCAGCCCAGAAGAGCCCTGGGTTCCTGAACTGGGGTGGTGGGAGGTGAGGGCTTTGCCACATCCCCTTGGCATCTGCACCTAGCCTGGCAAAGACCAAGCCACTGCTGGAAGCCCCCAGTCTCCCCTGTGGGAATGAGGGGGCTACCATGGCCTCAAACCCACCCCTCCTCCTTCCTCCTTCTTCCATCACATTTTCTTCCTCTTTCCCCTTTCCCCTCCCTCCCAACCACTCCACAACAGCATCCTAGAATGTGAAAAAATAATATTAATAAAATAAAATTTAAAAAAGAAAGCTTGCTGCTAAAGTAGTTTACTGTTTCAGTGGATAGAAAGCTCTTTTTACATCACCAATCTGCTAAACTAATGGAATTATGTGGAGTATCCCTAAGCCTCAAAATTTCCCAAATGAGAAGGACTAACATTAAAAGGGATCTACTGACTTAGTATGTGATTGCTAAGCTACATTTTATGGGGATCCCTGCTGTTTCTCCAGAGAGCAGATAGCACTTGAAGTATCCGTGCCAGTTCCTCACATTCTTTGGTTTGAGCGCTCATGCTTAGACTGTCTCCAGGGACACCAGGATGGAGAAGTGAATGGGCAGGGAAGTGGGAGTTCTGCTGTCCTGGAAGCCCCAGGAGAAGCTGAGTAGATCAGGAGCCCTCTATCTAGAGGTCCAATGGCCTGTGACTCCAGGAAAAGAGCACATGAAGAAAGGCCTGCACAGATCAGGAGTGGGCGGCTCATCCATCAGGGATACCCAGGACACTCTCCACCATGTTAAGCACCTAGCAGCCTCAAAATCAACTTCTCAACTTCTGTTTAGTTTGGGCCTGTTGCTAGGTTTATAGTGCTGCAGGCTGTTGCCTTACTTGGTGGAATCTCAGATTCCTTTGCAGGAAAGTTCTTAAGCAGTGACTCAGCAAAGGACTTAAAATGTCCAGGAATTGTCATTTTAAGCAATCCCCAGAGCTCTGGGAAACTGAGCAAACAGACCTAAGTAGAAAAGTAACTTTCGGATGGCTAGAGGGAAACAACTACTGCTTCACTAGATGCATAGTCCAGAAGCAGCCTTGGAAATAACTAGCAAAGGGTGCAAACCCCCACCCCCCACCCCAAGCAAATCCCGTGAAAACTCAGTGCAGCATCCCTGAGGGGAGGAGTCAGAGACCATGTGACCACCAGCCAGTCAGCCAATCAGCACCAAGGCTGTAATAGTACAGGTTCCCAGGGGCTCTTCCTGGCTACTTTGTACGGCTACTTACCCTATCTCTTTCTCTCTCTGCATTGTCTCCTCTCTGGGGACAACTTCCCACTCCCTCTCCTCTTTCATTCCTTCAGAGTTGCTGGGTTAACCTCTTCACTATTTTCTTGAAACCTCAGAATTTATGTACTAAAATATTTCCTGAAATTGGGTCGTGCTAACCAAATCTCTCATGATCTGCTCTTTGCTAGCTAATTGTACTCTATTCTAGTTTCAAGATTGTGGCAAGAAAACACTTTATAGTTCTAATTGTGTGTGTGTGTGCTTGTGTGTGTGTGTAATCATATGGGTATATATAGAGATTTACAGTCACATATGCATTAACGACAGGGATACATTAGAAATGCGTTATTAGGTGCTTTCATTGTTATGCAAACATCATAGAATCATAGATGAACTTACATGAACCTAGACGATATAACCTACTGAACACCTGAGCTATATGGTATGGCTTCTACATGGGTAATGCATTGTGCTACGGTATTGCAACAGCTCTGTTGTCGCTAGGCAATAGGAATTTTTCAGCTCCATTATAATCTTGTGGGACTGCCAGAGTATATGCAGTCTGTTGTTGACCGAAACATTGACTATACATGTATGTGTGTGCATATGTTTATATATAATTGCATGTGTGTGAATATAGGTATGTGTATGAGTATATATGTATATGTGTATGTGTAGGAATTTTCCTAAACATTCCTTTACTCAAATAATGTTTTGGAGTGCCTACTATGTCCCAGGCATTGTTCCAGGTACAAGGACCCAGCAGTGAATAAAACAGAGTAAGTACCTTCCGTGGTAAAGATTGGGGCAGACTCACAATAAATAAATAAATGTTACATAGTGTGTAATGTTGTCTATATACTATGTGTATACATACACGCACACATCATACACCCACACACACAGTGGCTGGCACATAGCAAGGACCCAACAATTAGGTGCCCATTAAAAATTGTGAGAGCTAACATTTATTATTTCTTTCGCACCAGGTGTTCCTTTAACTCTTAATAAGCCTGTAAGATAGGAGCTGTTATTATCTCCACTTACAGACAGAAAACTGAGGCACAGAGAGAACATATAACTAGGAAGGAGTAATGGGATTCTTGAGCCCGGACATTGTCTCCAGAGCCTTGCTTCCTTATTCCTCCTCTTGAAAACGGGCCACCTTTATAAAAAGTAGGCTGAAAACTGCTCTAAATCTGCCAGTGCTATTCTAAGACCAAGTTTCAAGGAAAAGACTGGGAGAAAGAGAAACTGGGTTAGCGACACGACCGTGAAACTATTTTGACTATGTTGCCCTGCAATGTGATTTTCCTCTCCATTTCACTTTTATCTGACAGCAAGAAAGAGGCAAAAAAAAAAAAAAGACGGGTTTTTTTTCAGCTAAATCATAAACATGTTGTTTTAAGTGATTCTCATCTAGAAAAGAGAGAAAAGAAAGAAAAAAACCAGGCCAAGTGATCTCAATACATTTTTTTCCACCATGGAGCTCCTGAGAGAGAACATAATTCCTGTCAATTCTCAAAGGGGCAAAAGGAAGAAGTAGGGAGAGGGATTAGAAAAAAATACCTGCCCAGGAGGATTTTGATTGCTGGTTCCCCACCTCAGCCGTCTGAGACCCACTAGGCTAAACAGAAGTTTCTCAATAAGGAAATGAAGATGTCAAAACCCTCCAAAGGGCTTTAAATGGAAGGTTTAGCCTAAAAATTATTCAGGTGAGTTATTTTTATAACTACTACATTTTAGTTACCATTTATTGAGTGCTTACTATGTGCAAAGCAGCTTGTTAGATTTCTTATAGACATTATCTCATTTAGAGTTAGAAATGTGTCATCTGCTTGAGCTTGAAAGAAAACCAACAGTTGATTAAGCATTTAAGTGGTGAGTAAAAAATGAATTGAACTATGCTTATGTAATGGAATTATTTAAATCTTATTCTCAACAGAATATCAATTTTATACAGTCATTGTTATGCTGTTATTTTAAATAAAAAAACATAAATAGGAAAACGTACTCGATTCTCTCTCCCATTCGTGTGTATGGCAAACCTCTCCATACTGTTTATCATAATTGTCATCCTCAAAGTATAGTCATTGTATGCTTTGTGTGAGAGGGGACAACAGGCTTAATACTGGATATATGAAAAAGTGAAATATAATGATACGATAAAGTGAGTCTAAAAGTCATCTACGAAAATAAGCATGTGCAAATAGAGAATTAAGAGGTTGGGGAGTACAAAAGTTACTCGAATTGGTATTAAAACATATTGAAAATCTCAAAAAACTGTAAAATATGGATTATGCTCTTGGGGATCTCAAAGTGTGTTTTGGGAGATGGAACTTATATGAAGGAGTAAGGCAGATAACAGTGCTCAGAGTCAAATGGGCAATATAGATGAAACATGCTGAAATTCAGGAGAGAAGGCTCTTTGGGAACTAAGGATGTCAGGAAAAGCCTCAGTCACAGAAATGAATGCTTTTCTTTTGAATTCTCCCTTCTGGGCCTTAGAAGAGTTTCCTTGTTTTCTTTTCTCCCTTACCAAATCACCATTATCTTCCTATCTGGAGCCCGAGTTGGTCTTTAAAATATTCGATAATCTGTTTTTAGCTAAGGGTATGTTTTTATCAGTCAGTCAGTACTAGCTAATGAGCCCTAGTGTGTACAGAGAGTGGGAACCACAGCACGACAAGGGTAACAAAGAAGCAGAGGATACCACCTCCATCCCCAAAACCGAAGTGGACACTAGCTGGGGAAGCTGCCTGTCTCACAAGAACTGCCCCTCCTCTGGGTACAGCCCCTAATGCAGAGGAAGAACCCCCTCTACCCACTGGCAGGCCTTGTCTGTACTGCATGACACAGTCCTGCCCCTTGACATAGTAAGACACCAGTTCTAACCTGGGCCAATTTCAAATTCTCTCCTGAGAAACACCAGCCTGGCTTTCACTGAGGCTGATTCACACTAATAACAGAGTTGTAGACAGAGGGCCACAAGCTCCCGCTACTGAGGCCTTCAGCACAGCCCCGATTTCTGCCCCTTTCCACAGTTTCATTGTTTATTCAACAATTTGCCCTCTATAGTTGCCCCAGTATTCTTCCAATAAGTGTCCTCTGTTACACCTTTTGCTGTGTAACAAAGACACATAAAGATTACTCAAAGCAACCTGAATGTGATGAGAAGCCCAAAGGGACTGCTCCTCAGCAACTCCTCTGTTAGAAGGAGAAACTGGGCACAGTCCCGAGTCAGTTTTTGCATCAGTTTTTATTAAAAAGAAAAGGAAATTATAGGAAAAGAACAGATGGTTAATCAATCATAGTAAGAACATAAAGAAATTGGCTATGTAACAATATTCATTCAAGCATGCATGGTTCAAATAGTTTAAACAATATACCATCAAGAGTCATAAATCTAAGCTACATGACATGCAAAAGAAATAATAAAACAATCATTAAAGTGCCTGACTTCTTGGGAAACTCAAAGAAACAACTTAAAGCAAAATGTGGAAAAATCCCCATGTACTAACTAATCTAGCAAAATGTCCCTGGAAATCTTAACTCACATATTTTCCCATCATTTAAGCTTTATTGTATTAAGGGTTATTGCCCTCAGAACAATCCCTGTTTTGCTTCAGTTTTCTTGTTCACATTAAAGGCTTTAAACCTGTGTGAGTTTCCTTCTTACAAAATCTTCCAGTGAACGATTATATTAACAATCCCTGTGTATATAATCTCTTACCTAAACAGTGATTAGAATGGATTCAGTGGGCTCTTGACCCCTAGCTGTAGACTCTTGCCTCCTATCTAGGGACTTTTGTCTCATGCATGCATTACCGAAAAACTCTGTCTAATAATCAAATAGGAATCAAGATTTCTAACCCTCTCCAATCCTCTCTTCTTTATTTTTGCCAAAACCAACTACATCAGTATCTGATGTATTTGGAATATTAAGGAATATTAAGTAATTTATAAATGGGTTCTGGAAAGTGTGCTGCAAATTCTAAATCTTTAGGAAAGAGTAATAGGTCATTGCATGGAGGCAGGAGTGACAGAAGGAAGGCTCTAGCTTGTATTCAGAGATAGGAAATTAACAAGCCTTGGTAAAAAGTGGCAAAACAGCAATAAAACAGTACTTCTTGTGGTCTCCTGGGACCATGTACACACTGGGGCAAGGTTTTAGGAGACTCAATAGCTGCCACCATAAAAAGAGATAGCAAAAGCCAGGACCATGGGGTCAGATGGTTACTTTTGAGTGTGTCAGGATAACCTAATGCAAGAGAACAGCAAACTCAGTCCCAGAAGTCTCTCCTATGGGCATAAAATCAAAGACAAGGTCTTAATGTGATCCCACTAGCTACTGGCCTGAAATCACTAGAAAACAAATTCAGAAATTGGTATTTTAAGGTATTGAATTATACTTCTACTTGCATTTACAAACTCACTAGCTTTTGTATGTGGACTCAGCATGATCAGAAAAAAGTGGAGTTATGGCAATAAAAATTGTGATATATGGGAGGGGCTAGAGGAGTTGGGGAACCTAAGCCTTCAATCCCTTCTGCAACATCCCTCCTTTAGAACATTCCCCACCCCCAGCAACTGGAGGCAGCTCACCATCTACCTCACTGGGCTCCGTGGCTCAGCAGTGCCCTCTCTCTATGGCCAGCATTTGAATTCAACGTGGCCTGGAGGGGGTTACACAGAATCAATGTAGAGAAGAAAAAAGTTATACGTGAGGACTAGCTAAGGAATATCATTCATACTGGAGAAACTGTGTTAGCACAGACTTTGTTTTCATTTACTAAGTAACCAATAGCCTAATGAGTATCAAATGGGATCCCAGTATAACTATAGAAGGAATAGAGATCACACAGCTCTTCAGACTTGAAGAACAATGGCTCCGTGACATCACCTTGGGTGTCACAGTAGCTACTGTGACTTTGAATTATTGCCCACTGCATTTGTGATTGTATGTAGGCATGTCAGATCATGTTCGGCAGGAGCATCTTGGGACATACAGGAGGAAGTTTATGGTGTGTGGATGTGTTGTAGGCTAAGCAGCAAAGAAGGAGAATTTAATAGTTACCACGTGGAGTTGCTGCCAGATTCTCAACAATTCCCCTTCTCTGAGTACCACTCCTGAAACTCAGAAAGGGACTCTAAAGTCTTTGCCTATCTTACATGGCCTCCTGCCCCTCCTCCCCCAACCACCACAACAGCTGGATACAATAGTGTGCCAAAACTGGGCAGGGGAGCAGTTTGCCCCCGGTGCAGGCAGTAAGGAAGGCTGCAAAGAATTTAAAAACAACAGTAAAGCCAACTAGAAGTCAGTCTGCTTTTTATTATCACCATGCACCAGCAATTCCAAACAATGTCAGTGATAACATACTTTTTCCTGAAAAAACCTTTCGTTGGTCTAAGTTCTAAACAATTGTGCTACTGTTGAGTTTTAATAATATGCATGTAAGGTTCAAATTAGCACATTTTTTATGACTTATCCTTTATAACTTGCATTCTACGTAGATGTTAATTCAGACTCCCAGTTATACAGTCACATCTCAATACACAGGAACTCAGTCACACAAGTTTATTTCAAGTAACTTCCTAATAGTTTGGAATTATTAAGCTCACTTTTCGTGTACAGCTCCACAGCACTACAAACTGCTGCATTTAAACAGTAGATTTGAAATAAGCAATAATAGTATGGTGGTTACAAAAATGAAGAAACAGAACTTGAATTACTTTATTTCTGTCATTTTGTGAATGCCAGGAGAAATGACAAAAGATGCTGGTCTTACACTGCCAGAAGAAATCAAAAGAGCAATGTTTGAATGCCCTGATCATTATCCCCAAGAACAGGGCCTTTGATCTAAAACAGTGGGTCAAATAATGTTAATGACAATTAACTCTGGCTTTTGTAGGACAAAAACTTTGGAAGTTTTAACTAAAAAAAAATAAAGCGAATTTTCTATTTTAGTAGAAATGTCTCAACCATGTTAACATTGGAAAGCAACTAGAATCATCCCTAAGACACAAAGATATGAATGATATCACAATTTCTCCAATTTTATTGCAAGATGGGATTTCCCTGAATCTCCACCAAACTCGTCCTTATATTTAAGGCTTTTGCTATTTACTTATAAGTTACTTCAGATGAAAGAAAAAGTTTTAAATTAAAATTAATAAAAAAGTAGTGTTTGGTCAATTATGAGCAAAGATAGATGGTGCTATGGTTTGAATGTATTCCCCAAATTTCATGTGCTGGAAACTAAATATCCAAATTCATATGTTGATTGGAGGTGGTGCCTTTGGGAGGTAATTAGGATTGGATAAGGTCATCAGAATGGGGCCCCCATGACAGGACAGGTGGCTTTATAAGAAGAAGTAGAAAGACCTGAACTGGCATGCTCTTACCCTTTTGCCATGTGATACCCTCAGCCATGTTATGATGCAGCAAGAAGGAATTCACCAGATGCCAGCACCATGCTCTTGGACCTTCCAGCCTCCAGAACCATGAGCCAAATAAACTTCTTTTTTTTATAAATTACTCAGTCTCAGGTATTCTGTTACACAGCAGAAAATGGACTAAGACAGATGGACATACATTATTATAATGCCTGTTGAACATGAATATGCAAAAATTAATTTTGATGAAATTATTTACAAGTTAGCAAAAAATTACAACCTGATAACAAGAACTGTTATGTTTTTGTTGTTGTTGTTGTTGTTGTTGTTGTTGTCCTTTTTTGAGACCGGCCACACCACGCTCAGCTAGTGAGCACTGTGAGCGCACCAGTCTTCCCTATATAGGATCCGACCCCGCGGCGGGAGCGCTGCTGCGCTCCCAGCACTTTACTCTCCCGAGTGCGGCCCCAGAACTGTTATGTTATTATTCATTACTGTGACAGACTAATATGCCAGTCTAAATTTTTTTTCCTTTTTTCCAAAAAAAATTAATAAAAGGTATTACTTCATTACTTTTTCACTTTATTATAATGTAATATTTATTTTATTTTGTATATTACTTTTAATTTATTTTTATTATTATGACTATATACACATAGTTTAATAAACTTTTTTTACTGCTCGTGTTTCTTTTCTGGCATCAGCATCATCTTTATGCTCTAAATATTACTGAAAATAATGTTTTTGGAGGGGTGTTATAAAGCAATCTACTCTAGGTGTCTAATATGCCAGGTGTGTCACCATTTGGCTGATCCAGGGCACGTAACTGGCCCAAATTGGCTTTCTTCAATCCTCCTGGGAGAGTGAAGTGTAGCTTTGAGCCACATGGGGACTTAGAGCCTACGTCGAAGCCGAGTCAAGTTTTTGACAGTGCCACAGAGAGTCCCTGAACTCCCGCCACAGGGGCCCTGAGGTGCCCTGCTCTGCCCTTCCCACAGCCTCCTCAGATGATGTGAGATACCCCAGAGTAATTCTAATAAACCTCCCTTCCGCCCTGAGAGCCAGGATCAGTTTCTACTACTGGGAGAGCTGTTTTTCCACAAGGGAGGGCCTAGCAGAAAAGGAAGTGGGAGTGGGAAAGGAACAGTACAGAGAGCTTTCTCAGTAAAAGAGAAGCAGTAAAGAGAAGCCTGAGGAGGGGGCTGCCCATGTCCTGGGAGAGCCCCATGCCTCCTTTCCCCTTGGGAAGCCTCCCAGCCTGGCTCTTTTTCCAGCCATCTAAGGATGCATGTTGTGCCCTGCTGAAAAGGTGACACAGTAATACCAGCCCCTAGGGTGGCCACTACCACTTGTAAAGCATCTAATGTCTCCAGAATTCCACAATCATATATGAGTTGTGGACATCCATAGAACTGCCCGCCTGGCCTGCTCTCTGCCCCCCGAGTAAGGTGAGAGTGCACTGATTTTTGCACATCCACGCCCCACAACCACAGGGGACTGATCCAGGGATGGTCTCTGACTCATACTGAACCCATGAACTTCTTCTCTAGAAATTTTTAAGTGGGCATTGAGAAAGTTAAGGTCAGACTCCCTCCCACGGGAGAAGCTATACGCCAGTCATTCTTTCCAGAAGGCTGGGCTGCAGTCACAAAGAGAGGCAGAGACGGACAGGGAACAGAATAACAGGCAGCATTTGAGTCTCTTGCTCTAGTCGCATCTGTGCCCTGCCCATGGTTTGGTGGTTCTACATGTTTTAGGATTCTGGGAGAAAGAAATTCCCCTTTTTGCTAATTGATGTGAGGTTCCGATATTGACAATCAAAATTATACAGGCTGTGTGAATCTTGTATGTGCTGAATCATTTTCTTCATGGTTTTTTAAATTTATTTTTTCATTGTACATATTTATGAGGTATGGTTTGTTGTTTCAAAACGTGAATGTATTGTATAAGATCTAATCAGAATAGTTAGCATATCTATCACCTAAACATTATCATTTCTTTGTGGCTGTGACATTCAAGATCCTCTTTTCTGGCTACCTTGAAATATACAATAGTATTAGCTACTGTCACCCCAGGGCACCTGCACTTATTCTTCCTATCCCCCCACCAGTCTCTAGTAAGCACTAATCTACTCTCTACTTCTATGAGATCGACTCTTTTAGCTTCCACATATGAGGGTTCTGGATTGCTGGATTATTTTTTGAAAACAAGAACAAAATAGAGTAGTCAGAAAACCCAAGCAGCCCTCGTATCAACCCACCTGCCAGCTGTGATTCGTGATTTTGTACCTGGTGCTTGCATGCTCGAGCTTTTGCAACTGCATTGTGTCTGGTTTCCCTGTGCTGCCCGCGCTCAGGGGACCAGGGAACACCGTGAAGATAGGTAGAGCCGGCTGTGCCCAGCCGCAATTCCCACGACAAGTCTCATGCTCGGTGTGGGGTCCAGCCGAGACCCTGCCTGGCTGAGGCCCCGCGTGCCCCATTGCTGTTCTTTGCTGGATTTCTTCTCTCCATCCTTGACCCCAGGGCTTACCTCTCACAGGGAGGAAGCCCCCCTCTCTATCCTGATCTAGTCGGAAGAGGAGATCAGTCTCCAGGGAGTCTTCTGTGTCCAAAGGAGAGAAAGAAGGGAACTGATATTTGGCTACACCTCCGATGGGCCATGCACTTTTATCAGCACCGCACTCTCCCGAGTGAGCCACAGGGCCGGCCAGGGCCATGCACTTTTAGGTAGGACATCCCATGTAACCCCAACAGTAGCCACATGAGCCAGATATGTTATCCTCATTGCACATGAGAGCCCGAGCAGAGCATGAGTCCTCTTACCTTTCCTTGTGTCTGCAAATAGCACACATCCCTGGCAGCCGCCATTCCCTTCTCATCCTGCACCGTCCCCCCGCCACACACACTTTTTTTTTTGGCCTTGCTTTCCACATGAAAAGTAACACAGATAGAAATCCAGCTACTGCTGATCCTTGAATGCAAGATGCCAAGAGAAGTGTCTATTTTCATACCAAACCCGGTTTCCTGGTGGGCACACAAATTGTTGCCTGCTAAAATAGCAACTCGGGCAAAAATGTCTCCCATCTGCTTAGATACGCATCAAATTAAGAGCTAGCCTTACAGTTCAACCAACTGACCATTTCTAATGAGCTGGAAACAAAAGTCCCTTTAAAGCTACCAGGCTTTGGCCTAGAATCATCAGCACAATTAGAAACATGGAGCCTTAAAGCAAAGCTTCCTCCCATCTTTGGTTCACGCCAACCCTCCCCATCTCCATCTCTATGCCCACTCTCTTCCAGCCCCTGCGGTGCAGGACAAGACTGCCTTTCTGCACGCACACATGCACTCATGAACAGTTACGGACGGCCCTGACCAAGCCTGGGCCTGGGCCCATGGGCTGACCTCATGGAGCTTGCCCTCAAGAAGAGGAGAGGACAGGCCTCTCGACTGTCTCCTTTGCACTGCCTGAGCTCTCTGTCTACTTCCTCTGCCTTTTCCCAGTCAAGACCAGAGTTAGGACCCATTTCCATAGCTACTATCATCAAAAGTTGATAGCAGTGTCACAACCTCAAATGCCTTAGGGGACATTTGGCAGGTAATAAGAACAGCTGGCATTTCTTCAGACATGATGAGCTGCCTCAAAGCCTTTGTGGTCGCTGTCCCATCTGCCCTAATGCTCCCCTGGGGTCTCCATGTGGCTCGCTCTTTGCCTCCCTCGAGTCTTGGGGGCTTGTCTTCTCAGTGAGGCCTCCCTGACCACCCTTTTTAAACTGCACTTGAGCCCTTTCCACCCCTTCCCTGCTTTGTCTTTTTTCATAGCATTTATCACCATGTTTACTTTATAATCTACTTTCTTGTTTCCTGTCTGTCCCTCCCATGCCCCTACTAGGCTATGGGTGCCATACGGGCAGAGGTTGTCTGCTTTGTTCCTGATGTTTGCCCCATCCCTAATATAGCCTGGCCCAGAGCAGGTGCCCAGTAAATATTCACTGTACACCCTAAACACGAGGATATGTTAACTCACTTAATCCTCAAGATAAATCGATCGATGAGATAGGAACCATGTATATGAGTGGGAAGACAGTAACGATGGTGACGGCCACTTTCTAGATGAAGAAGCGGGGAGCAGAGGCGTCAAGTTGCTCAGCTAACAAGAGGCAGATCCAGAACTCAGCCTCAGGCGCTCTGACCTCATGCCACCCTCCCGGCCACAACACTGCTTCCAACGCACTCTGCACAATGTGACAGAGGCTGGTGGGAACTGTGACCACTGCAAAATGCTTACCCTGCCTAAAAGCATTCTGTTTTTTTAAAATCCTGTTCTGAACCAAAAAAAAAAAAAAAGAAAAAAAAAGAAAAAAAAAGAAACACCAGTCTGTTTGTCTGTTTGCCTTATTTAGCTCTCAGGCCACAAGTTAGATGAAGATTGACCTAAAGTAGGCATTGTAGATAAAAATAGGCTTTTATTGGGTTGGCAGCAGTAGGAGTTTAGAGAGATTACCTAACCAAACCACAGGTGTTGACAACCCACAGGTGTTTTTTGCTCAGCTGTTTGCATTTTGGCAGGAGGGTCTGTAGTGGATTGAATTATGTCCACCCAAAACTCACTGAAGCTTGAATTGTGTCCCCCAAGTTTTATGTATTAGAAACTTAATCCCCACTGTGATTGTTAAGAGGGTGGGAAATACTATTATGGTAATTGAAAGGCGGGGCCTTGAAGAGGTGATTGGATTGTAGGACCATGCAGTAGTGAATGGGTTAAAAATGGTGGTGAGGGGCGTGGTTCTGAGGGCTTTGAAAGAGGAGAGTCTGTCTCTCTCTCTCTCTCTCTCTCTCTCTGCTCTCTCTGCTTCCACCACCTTGCAATGTGAGACCCCTGGGTCACTGTCACCACCACCAGATGGACTTTGGACTTATCCTCAGAAACTATAAGCAATAAATTTCATTTTCTTTATAAATCACACAGTCTCAGGTATTTTGTTATAAGCAACAAAAACGGACTAATACAGTGCTCATGCTAAGGAAGGGTCCAGGGGCTGTGTGAACAGTAATCTTGTGCAGCCCTCTGGATCTTTCAGCATCAGAACCACTTAAAAGAACATAAAAGATCCTTCCTGGAGAGCTGGTTTCAGGGAACATCCAAATGACAGGCAGGCTTGTCAACTGCCGTGGGTGGGTCTCCAGAACAGCAGCAGCTTCACAGAGGACATGTACATTATCTTGGCATCTTCCATGGCATGAAGAGACCTGACTGTGTCCTCCTAGACCTCCCAGAAATGGTCAGCTTCTTCGGCGGTTGGACAGCATATGATGGAGACACCAAGACGTCCAGCCTGCTTCAGACCCCTGCCATCTCACACTAGTGCATTTTTTAAAAATGGACCAGAGATGAAAATGCCAGCCAAAGCCTTCAGAAATGCCTACAAACAATGATACTCAGAAGCCACAAGTGTTTGTTGAGTGCCATAGGCCACATTAATATCATGACCCAGACTGTAGGCAACTGTGACCAAATCATAACTGGCCCAATCTCCCCATGCAACTGAAAATGCCTGGAAGTTACCAATTTCTTTCCTACTCACTCGAAAACCATGGGTCGAGCACCTTCTGTGTGCAGTGCTGTGCTATAGAGTGGTGCAGACGGGCAGGAAGCAGGGATGCTCCTAAGCAGTGAGACAGATAAACAGCATGCTACTATTAACAATAGCCAAGAGTTGGAACCAGCCCAAATGCCCATCATCAGATGAGTGGATAAGGAAACTGTCGTGTATTTACACAATGGAATACTACTCTGCTATAAAAAAGAGTAAAATACTACCATTCACAGCAACATGGATGGACTTATAAAAAATTACATTAAGTGAAATAAGCCAGGCACAGAAAGAGAAATGAGGAGGCAGGGAAGAAGACACAACAATCACAATTCCTTGAACTTGTTAAGAAAAGTGAACAGATATG